>NC_091131.1:131148265-131451788 GCF_040183065.1 Periplaneta americana | reverse complement strand
TTTGTTTGAAATATCTCAAAGAATAACCTCCTTAAATTAATGGCATTACTTACAGTTCAACCTGTATATGCATAAATCACAGTCTGAGCGAGTTTTGGAATCACACTCTTCAATTATTGATCATTGTCGTCTTTAAAATTTATCATCGCTCAGGTTTGAATCCGGGAGGCTCAATTGTAGCGGTAAGTTTGTTGACTATTCGAACCAAGAAGAATATTTAAATAAAAAAAGTATGTAAAAACTGACCTTTCCAAACGGAGTAAGGATTCCAGTCCCTGTGTCGAAAAGACTGGGAGAGGCTATATAGCTCATAGAGAAACGTTCTATCCGTCGCCGTGTAACGATCCCATCCAACTTCCACCTGCAAGAAATTTGCCAGTGTATAAGAGTGACATTTGTAATGAATGACTTGTAATTTCATTTTTATATTCCATGTAAATGAAAGTTGCAGGGTAAGTGGTGAGTCATGGTTTAATCCAGAATATATCTGTTATGGTAACAATGATTATTAGTGGAGAAAAATTCTCTCCGACGCCGGGGATCGAACCCAGGTCCTTGGTTCTACATACCATGTGCTCTAACCACTGAGCTACGCCGAAATTCGATCCACAGCACCTGATCGAATCCCTCGCCGCTAGTGTTTTTCCCTTTGTGGCCTGACTCCAAGTTCGACATATATATATTGACATATATTAAGTCAACTGCCATTATACAAGGAGCGCACTCAATTGAGTAACTTGGTGGCCGATATTCCACAATAATATGCACTGTTGGGTG
Source organism: Periplaneta americana (assembly GCF_040183065.1). Lineage (NCBI taxonomy): Eukaryota > Metazoa > Arthropoda > Insecta > Blattodea > Blattidae > Periplaneta > Periplaneta americana. The sequence continues at coordinate 131,451,011 of NC_091131.1, read as the reverse complement.
AAGAATCTACGTGAAGATTAATTTTTGGTCCTACAGAATATGTCTGTTATGGTAACAATGATTATTAGAGAAGAAAAATTCTCTCCGACGCCGGGAATCGAACCCAGGTCCTTGGTTCTACATACCAAGAGCTCTAACCACTGAGCTACGCCGAAATTCGATCCACAGCACCGGATCGAATCCCTCTCCGCTTGTGTTTTTCCCTTTGTGGCCTGACTCCAATGTTGAAATACACTCAGGGACAAAAAAAACCGGACACTTTAATATTTGCTGGTATTTTGCAAAATATTATCTTCTCATACAATATTATGGTAGCCATCTGTTGTTATGGAGACGTGTATACATTGTTGATTGTTTTTTGTTTTATAAACAAGCCATTACAACCAAATATTCCAATTTTGCTTTCGGAGTCTCAGCTATAACAATTTTATCTCAAACATTTTGTGCTTCATTATCGTTATCATTCGTTATTTCTTTATTTTTACATTTTCTGAGTTTAAGTGGGGTTGTAACATTTGTCTTAAAACAAGATGCGACCTGAAGATATGGCTCGAGCTGTAGCCCTTTACGATGATGGACGCAGTGTACGATACATTGCAAATGTTATGAATATGGCTAGAAGCACAACCCATGATGCCATAAAACGGTATAGAGAGACCCTAGAATATACCAGAAGACCAGGTTCGGGTCGTCCAAGAGCTACAAATCCAAATGAAGACAGGTATATGGTGTTGAGAGTTCTTAGGGAGCGCAACCTGCCAGCTACTAATGTAGCCCAGCAATTTGTTAACATGCATGGACGCCCAATTTCGGCCAAAACAGTTAGAAGGAGGTTGAAAGCAAGTGGACTGATATCAAGTAGACCTGCAACTGGTCCTAGACTTCTCAGGATGCATCGAGTTGAACGACTGCGTTTTGCAAATGATCACAGGGATTGGAGAAATGGACAGTGGAGCTGTGTTCTGTTCACCGATAAGTCCCGTTTCAATCTGTGCTCACCTGATGGACGTGAAAGAGTTTGGAGAAGGAGGGGAGAACGGTTTTCACACTGTTGCATTTCCGAAAATGTGCCGTATGGAGGTGGTGGAGTGATGGTTTGGGCAGGAGTGTGTACGGATGCTCGTACAGAGTTGGTTTTTGTTGAAAATGGAAGACTAACAGCTGATAGGTATATAAATGAATGTTTGGCTGATCATGTTGTGCCATTTGGCCAATTTGTAGGCGATAATTTTGTTTTAATGCATGATAATGCACGGCCGTATATTGCCCATGCGGTCGGAGATTATCTCCAAGAAGTGGGAATCCATGTTCTTCCATGGCCAGCAAGGAGTCCAGACATGAACCCAGTTGAACACGTGTGGGGCATGCTGGGACGGCGTGTTAAGAATAGACACCGAGACCAGAATCGTTACAAGAGTTGAGGCGAGCACTTGGCGAAGAATGGGAACTTATTCCTCAAGAAGACATTGCTAACCAAATTGAGAGCATGCCAAGACGTATGGATGCAGTTATTCAAGCCAGAGGGGGGTAATACCCGTTACTAAAAAGAGTTTTTAATGTTTAAGGCACCATAAAATGAAAAAACAGTTAGACCAAACGATGCCATAGTTATACGCCATTTGTAATTTTTTGTAAATTTTCTCATCAGAGATTTTTATTTTTTTCAAATGTTGTCGTATAAGGTGCTAAATGGAGCATTATTTTGTTTAAATGGGTTTTGTTTCATTTTGAAATAATTGGCAACAAAATACAAGCAAATATAGAAGTGTCCGGTTTTTTTTGTCCCTGAGTGTATTATGTCAACTGCCATTATACAAGGGGCGCACTCAATTGAGTAACTTGGTGGCCGATATTCCACAATAATATGCACTGTTGGGTGAAGAATCTACGTGAAGATTAATTTTTGGTCCTACAGAATATATCTGTTATGGTAACAATGATTATTAGAGGAGAAAAATTCTCTCCGACGCCGGGGATCGAACCTAGGTCCTTGGTCCTACGTACCAAGAGCTCTAACCACTGAGCTACGCCGAAATTCGATCCACAGCACCGGATCGAATCCCTCTCCTCTAGTGTTTTTCCCTTTGTGGCCAGACTCCAAGTTCGACATATATGTTGACATATTAAGCCAACTGCCATTATACAAGGGGCGCACTCAATTGAGTAACTTGGTGGCCGGGATTCCACAATAATATGTACTGTTGGTGAAGAATCTACTTGAAGATTAATTTTTGGTCCTACAGAATATGTAATAATCATTGTTACTACAGAGTGGTTCAGAAATACGGGGCATAATTTCCGGTATGTATTTCCCACATGTAGACAATCAAAATAGTTCATTACAACATGTGTCCGGAAATGCTTCATTTCCGAATTATGGCCTTCACAACATTGAAATTCACCGGAACGTTTTTCTTTCCGCAGGTCGTTGTCATTACAGAAGATGTTCAAAATGTCCACCTCCTGCTTGAATACAGAACTCACATCGATGTCTCATTGACCTGCGAACACGATCCCAAACTCCAGGAGTATTGCGTATGTCCTCAGAACATGCCACAATTCGATTCCGAAGGGATTACAAATCAGGCACCGGAGACGAATAAACCAATGATCTTAAATGGCCCCACAAGTACAAATAGAGAGGGTTCAGTTCAAGTGAGCATGGAGGCCAAGCAATTGGGCCACCTCTACCTATTCATCGATCAGGAAACCTTCGATCCAAGTACCGGCGAGCCGTACGACTGAAGTGTGCAGAAGCGCCATCATGCAAGAAGTGAATGTGTTGACGATTGATCAGTGGAGTGTCTTCTAAAACATGAGGTATGGTGTTTTCCAGGAAGTTTGTGTACGCCTGCCCCGTAAGTCTGTTTACAAGTACATGGGATCCAACTAATCGATCACCAATGATACCGGCCCACATGTTGAGGGAGAACCGCACCTGGTGATGAGATGGAACAGTTGCACGTGGGTTTTCATATGCCCTTACATGCTGATTGTGGAAATTTGTTATGCCATCTCGTGTGAACTGTGCTTCATCTGTAAATAATACTAAGGCAGGAAAGTTCGGATTTACACCACACTGCTGCAAGAACCACTGACAGAACCTAACTCGTGCAGGGTAATCTGCTGGAGACAGGGCCTGTACACGTTGCAAATAATAAGGATACAATTGATACTCTTTCAACAGTCTCCAGACAGTCGTATGAGGAACATTGACTTGCAACGCTACCCTTCGTGTGCTGATAGAAGGAGTCATGTTCACAGCCTCCAGAATCTCCTCCTGTACTTCTGGAGTTGTAGATCTTGATCGTCCCCTTCCCAAACCAGGAGAGTTAAATTTTCCATACTCGCACAGACGGTAATGGAGACGTACAAATGTCTTCCGATCTGGACATTGTCGCTGTGGGTACCTCTCCTGGTACAAATGACAAGCCCGCGCAGCATTGCCGTCCGCCTTACCGTACATGAAGTGTATCTCTCCCAGCTCTTGATTTGAATACATGTCGCACAGTCTAACGCCTACACAACACTGAATGTAACCTCCGCCTCGGAATGAACTGTCAGAGTGCCCTCTTAATGTCTCCTTTGACGGCAACGACCTGCGGAGAGAAAAACGTTCCGGTGAATTTCAATGTTGTGAAGGCCATAACTCGGAAATAAAGCATTTCCGGACACATGTTGTAATGAACTATTTTGATTGTCTACATGTGGGAAATACATACCTGAAATTATGCCCCGTATTTTTGAAACACTCTGTATAAGAGAGCCTTCGTATATAGGTCACACGAATGTTTTCCCATACTTCGTTGTTGACGGATGGCCGTTCTATGCGTTTCTTCTTACATAATGAGCCCGTCTCCTAAAACTGTTGCACTCACCTTATAATGTGACGGTGATGTGTTTCTCTAGCAATCTTAGTCCGGAAATATCTCTGGTCAATGATTATTATCAATGATGCGTTTGCATATTCTACGACACAATAATATTTTTATATTTCTGATACCGCCATTGTGATTAACAGCGCTTCGAGTTATTAACAGCGAGTTTTCAATGTCTTCACTGTTACCAACCGGAACTTGAAGAACTAAGCTTTCAAATTATATTATTTGTATTTCTGTGAAATAAATTCATTACAGTAGCCACAGAAATGTTTTCTTTTTGTACCAATCACTTAGAATTTCCCTGTATTATGCCGTACAAGTGTGGTTAGTGCGTTGAAAGAGACAATTCATCTTTGTGTTTAATTAAAGCTCTTTTTGCTGAGGTAACAATGTTTTACGTATACTTGAAATTTTCTCATGCAGGAGCAAGCATCTTTCATGTGCCACATAACTACGGCACAAGTCACTTTGCTTTTCTTCCGAAGTGACAGTATTCTAAATGGTTTTATCATCCGTAAAATCCATACTCCTCCGCAAGTTTTGAACCTTCCAATGCTAGATCCAATCACAATTGTGGTATCAAAGTAACTAACGACGATCTTTTCATAAAGAAGTGAATCCTGGTGCTGTAATCAGATTATATTGGTAGAAAGAGAATGGAAACATTTCAAATGAAGCCAACCAGAGTTGAGGAAGACGTACCTGCTGCCTGAGCTACGCCGGCAGTAATGAATACTCATAAGCTACATTACAATAAATTTATAAGGTCCTTGTTGATGTAGGTAATAACATAACTCACAATAATTAGTTATCAATATGATTGGGACACACTTGGAAGAATTTCTTTTTTGTACGTAATTTCCTAGTTATAGGCCTAGAAGATAATAGGGCGAGATTTTATCTACAATAAATGTTTCATTAATTGCTTTAATTATACACATCTACTAATGCTGTATCAGTACTTGGAAACTTCAATTATGATAAGTTTTAATGAATTGGGAAGTCATTATTGAAGTGTTTCTGCTAAATAAATATATCGAGCTGGAAGTGTTAAAGAAATACTTGAGAGATAAAGTGTTGTTATCAGTACCATTTATTTGAATTCCCGCAAGCGACGCTTGTCGCCAGAGTTATCAGTATTAATTTTGTTTTGAACTACTGTACGTCTCGAAAAAGAGGCTATGTAGCGGTTTATTTAATAGAAAAGTTGTATTATTGTGTTATTTACCATGCCTACCACTTTTACACCTTATGCATTTAACCAAGCTTTGAATAACATTTTTAGTACGAGGCATTGAGGAGGCAATTCTGAACCACCGCGACCGGCGGACCAACCTCGCCAGAGCGGTCAATCATTTCTTATGGTACGGTGTACGAAACATACCCACCATACAGTCCGCACTTTGCACCGTCGGACTTTCATGTGTTTGACCCAATGAAGAAATTCCTGGGAGGCCAACGCTTAAATTCCAATGAAGAAATGCGATCGGTGTGCACAGATGGCTATAATAAAGACAGAGTTTTATGAACAAGGTATCTTTAAACTAGTGCCGCGATGGGAGAAATGTTCTGAGAGACTTGGCTCCTATGTTGAAAATTAGCTAAAGGGTGTGGCTTCATTGTGCATGATTTATTTTGTTTTACCTACTATACTTACTTTTTAAAAATTATTGTACGTTATTTAATGATCCTCCCTCATATAACATCGTTGTAATATACGATTTACTATTATCCTACTTCTCAAACATTATTATGAAACCGCATGCTTACCTTATTAAATATGTAGTGTATTAGAAAGTTACCCAGCATATCTGTTAAGGCAAACTCATTCCACCATTGTGGTGTAACCATGTGGTTGATCCATTGATTCACAATTTCTTGAGCTAGCCGTGGTGTTCCTAAATCCGGACTGATGCCACTGTAAATAAAAATATTGGCTTCAGTGTAATGATCAACATGAATATTTACACATTATACATCTTGATTACATAACTTTTAACATTATATCACTTCGGAATATGTATTATATGTCTTTCTCGTGTTAAATTTTACTGTACCTGGTTAACATGTTTCGGCCTGCTATTGGCCTTCTTCAGAACTGGTTGTTGGTAGTGGCGCCTTTTGTTTTGTTTCCTGTAGGGGTATGTTTGTGTAGTGTAATGTACAGTCAAAGAGTGTGTGTTTTCTGAAATTGAGTTGTGAGTTTAGAATTTCATTTGGATGTGTTTTTGTGTGTGTGTATATTTCGTATTGTTCTAGTGTGTTGAGTTTCTAGCTTTTTGGTTGGAAGTGTAGAAATTCCAGGTGTTGATGTCTCTGTAGGTATGGTTAGCATTTGTGATGTGTTCTGCATGTGTTTTGTAATTTTGTTATCGCTGTGATGTGTTCTTTGTAACGTGTTTGAAATGATCTACCTATTTGTCCTTCTACATAGGAAGAGAGAGACATATCTTACATATTCCGAAATTTACACATTGTTTATTTTACTAGGCTTACAACTGCAGCGATTATTCAATGTGGTGATATAGCGAACGATTTGCGGTAAGATATTACAAAGTAATACCCAGAATTTTTCCAGGAGAACTGGAGAAAATCGTCCAGGGATATTAAAACCCTCACCTCTCGAATATGAAACCAATCTGGTACATTTCAAATAATGGAACGAAATTAATATTAACAATTGTTAGCTCATACTGCAATTAAAAGTAAACAACAAAATTATACCAACGTATTATTTTATTAGGCAGCAGTAATCAGTAAGTTAAGTAAAGATTTCTTCATATTAACCATAATATACGTTTCGTATAGGCCTATTCACTCCATTCACAAAGTGACACAAATTCTCATTACAGCAATCCTATTGATCAACCATAACGTAGCTGATATGGAACCAACAAAAATAATTCTAATAATATATAATATGTTATAATACAAATCTGGTCTTAAGCAAGTTGCAGAGGAAGTCGGTTCGCTTTGTGCAAGTCAGGGGATAGTAACGTCTAGTAGAAGCGTTGACTAGTGTTAAAGCGGTGAATAAGTGTGCGTAGTAGTGAAATGGAGGACAGTACATTGAAACAAGACCTAATGGAAATGAAGGAGAGCATGGCAGAGCTAAGGGAGGAGATGGAAGAAATTCAACTGGAAAACGAAATTTTGAAAAACAAATGGGATCAATTTGAGGAGGAAAAGAGGAGGAAAAACTTGTTTTTATTTCGAGATAGAAGAAAACGATAGAGAACAGAGTATCGAAACATATGAGAAGATATTAGGTGTGTGTTGGGAATGTTTTGGAATAGACGTGAACGATGGAAAAGTACAGGAAGCATTTAGAGTAGAAAAGAAGCAAATACAAAATTCAGAACAAGTTAGGCCAATATTAGTAAAATTTAAGAGTTTGGTTACGAAGGAGAAGATTATGAAGAATAGAAGGATGCTAGGGAACACAACGATCAGAATAGATAACGACTGGAGCTACAAAGTGAGAAGTAGAAGACGAGTTTTAATCCCTTTTCTTAAAGCAGCACAAACAAATGGACAATTCGCGAAACTTATCAAGGACAAAATTAAGATAAACAATTTGGTTTTTAATGTAAAGGAGTGTCTAGTAACGTTAAAGGAACTGACTGTTGGCTCAGATGAAAAGGAAAGGAACAGAAAAATTCTGAAAGAAGAAATCAAGAATATCGTATCTAAAGGCGAGGTTAGTGACACGAGTGTGGAGAGTGTACGCGAGGCAAATGCAAACGTGTTAATCTCAGATAAATTTTCCGGAAAGCAGGCAGTGACGTCATCTGAAGAAGAAAGAAGAGTGACGCGAACTGGTATTCAGCAAGCACAGCAGAACAAGACCCAAGTGCAAGCGAATGGAAATAGTGGACATCAGATGGGAGCAATCCCGAAGCGGGTAAAAGAACTAAGATCTAAATCGAGGCTGACGAGAAGTAGAGTAACGCAAGTAGGAGATAGTTCAGGGAGCAGTGATGAAGGAAGAGGGGAAAACAAAGTAAAAAATAGTATGACTTAAGGAAATGGTGTGGAAGGGAAATAAATCGTGAGGAAAGAAAACTAAGACCTAAATAAAGTAGCAATGTGGAAAAGTTAGCAGTGAAAAGTGCTAATAGTTAGAGATGTCAAGTGAGGGGAAATGTGTCATACAGGAGGGGGGTCAAGAATTAGAAGTATGGTATTTTTGGTAGTGGAAGAATTGATGACAGAAAACTAAAGATTAGAGGAAGAATTGCAAAAATAAAATAAAAATAAGTAATGTCCTAAATCACTTAGCTCAGTTGGTAGAGCAGCTGGCTACGGACTGGAAGGTCCGGGGTTCGATCCCAGGTGGTGACAGAATTTTTTCTCGTTGCCAAACTTTCAGAACGGCCCCGAGGTTCACTCATCCTCCTATAAAATTGAGTACCGGGTCTTTCCCGGGGGTAAAAGGCGGTCAGAGCGTGGTGCCAACCACATCACCTCATTCTAGTGCCGAGGTCATGGAAAGCATGGGGCTCTACCTCCATGCCCCCCAAGTGCCTTCATGACATGTTACGGGGATACCTTTACCTTTACCTTACCTAAATCACTTGTACGAGAGGCGTTGTAAAACTAGGAGTCGGCACTGTATACTAATAATGTGAAGTGCCGCATCACCAAAAGATATAATGCTTAAAGACAAATATATACATTCATTTACAAAGGTATCTGCTTGCATACATGTTCCCTTTTACTTCCTAACAGCAATATTAAGTTAATTTTCAAAGTAACTTTTCCACTTTGTCATTTATTGCTAAAATATTTCTAAGATGTTTGAAATTGAACGCACAACTCTGTAGATAATACTGCATTGTTATCAATAGACCTAGTAATATCACTAGAGGTTTTGATTTTATCGATAAATCTGCATGTCACTACAGAAAATCAAAACTCGAGTGGGGTTTAATTGACTATTACACGATTAGAAGAAGATTTATAAAAATTAGAAGAAATAAAGTACTCTAATACAATAAAATATTAATTGACTTACTGAAATTCTACTTCACTAATGTTAGCTTCACCAAAATGTTTGAACCAAGTCGCCATTTTCAGTTGACTACCTATACTGTAAACAAATGACGATTGCAAAGCATGTTTTATAGTACCTAAAGAATTTGCAGTTTGAAATGTTGAAAAACAAAGAAACTGATGCTAGGGCAGTGATAAAAACATACAAATGCTAGGGAAGTGATAAAATTATACAAATGCTAGGGAAGTGATAAAATTATGCTATAAACAGCCATGATTGGTTTAAAGACGTCCTTTCGTACCGTTTTATTGCTCAAAAGTAGTATGACGTACTAAAAGTATAATAGTCAGACAAATTAATCGAGAGTTTTTTTTTGTTTATATAATTTAATTTATCTCTTCAGTTTCAGTTAAATTTTGGGTAAATAGGACTTTATGTCGGCTCTTTGTGATAAAGTCCATTACTTATTAAGAGAAAGTGGTTACATTTCAAGTGAATAAATTACTTGTGACTCAATTAGCTTTATTTATTTATTTATTTCGTTTATTTATATTATTTATGTATTTAATTTATTACTTACTCTGGTGGATTTAAGGGTTATCAGTCCTTTTCTACACCACCAGAAATGTAATACAACATACAACTACAAGAAAAAGTGTTAATAATCATCATATAAAGTAATCTAATATAATAACATGTTAGGAATTGGGAATTATATAAAAAACAACTACTTTAGTAGCTAGAATAATGGCCATAGTAATGTTCGTACTTCGAAGATATATAGAAATTTAAAATGTTACTAATTTCTGTCTCAACACAATCACAGATTAATTCTCAGCTCATGCCATGCCGACATATATGTATATATACAGGGTGTTTAAAAAATAAGGGGCATAATTTCAGGTATGTATTTCCCACATGTAGACAATCAAAATAGTTCATTACAACATGTGTCCGGAAATGCTTCATTTCCGAATTATGGCCTTCACAACATTGAAATTCACCGGAACGTTTTTCTTTCCGCAGATCGTTGTCATTTCAGAAGATGTTCAAAATGTCCACCTCCTGCTTGAATACAGAACTCACATCGATGTCTCATTGACCTGCGAACACGATCCCAAACTCCAGAGTATTGCGTATGTCCTCAGAACATGCCACAATTCGATTCCGAAGGGATTCCAAATAGGCAGCGGAGACGAATAAACCAATGATTTTAAATGGCCCCACAAGTAGAAATCGAGAGGGTTCAGATCAGGTGAGCGTGGAGACCAAGCAATTGGGCCACCTCTACCTATCCATCGATCAGGAAACCTTCGATCCAAGTACCGGCGAGCCATACGACTGAAGTGTGCAGGAGCGCCATCATGCAAGAAGTGAATGTGTTGACGATTGATCAGTGGAGTGTCTTATAAACAGACATCGGATTCTAGGGCAAATGCCTATTTTGTTTCTTTAGGAGAAAAGTAAAAATAATTATTAATATTTGTGTTTCATGGAAATTGAAAGGTATTCAAAGAGTTTTATAGTGCCCTAAAATGCCCTAAAACGGTTATTAGAGCCTAATTTGTTAATATTCGCCTAAAAATGCCTAACTCATTGTAAAGTTTCGCATTTTACTCTTACTTTTTATAATTTATACATGCATTCACTGCGAAATTTAAGGCATTTAAAAAGTGGAAAGTTTGCTTCACACCGGCCACGAAACCATTGATAAAGGAAACAAAATGTTTTGAATCTCACGACACTCGCAATAGATTTCACCGAATTTAACATGTTTGGAGGCATAAATGCCGACAAAGAACCAACCTTAGTTTTGAAGCAGGCAACAATCGCAACATGTGCTGCTACCGATTCAGAGATATACTATACTATAAAAATGACTGTTTTCGGTCTGAAACCGATTAGCTGTACTGCCCTTCAGAGTGTCATAAAATCACAATTTTTGGAGAAAGAGTGTTTTTGAAATATTTATGAAAAGTCGTAAAACTGCGAATTAGTAGGGTAAACCGTTACAAAATATTTAAAAGAATGGCCCTCCTAGTGTTAACACTACCAGGAAATGCAACAATAAGTGGAACTTTGTATTTTTGTCCAATTGAATCTCAATAACAACGGTTCATTTGAATGCTCGTTAACAGTTGCTCTTTCCCTCACTTTATTTGTGTTGAGAAGTTTTGAGTGGTAGGACGTTTTCCTGTGAAGTTTAACGCGATAATGCCGAAAAATATAAGTGCAAAATCTACATTGATCCGGCAATGGCTAACAGAATATTCAGAATTCACTTATGATGGAAAAATAATATTCTGCAAGATTTGTAGCAAACAGGTATGTAACAATAGTTGAAATATATAAATTCTATTAATTTTAATGAGTAGGCCTATAATATTTATACATTGACTGAGCTATCCTGAGGTATAATTCTTTTTAAGACCACTACACTTTAACCTTTTAAATTCCGATAGTTAAAGTATTTGCAGGTAATTAAAATTTTGATTGTTCGAACCCACTAACTTTGTGATAGAAATACGGCAATACAACAATTAGGATTTTATTTTAATTCAGTTTACTTTACATTTTTAGATTTCGCAAGAAAAGAAGTGCCACCTAAAGCAGCATGTGCATGGAGCGGCTCATAAGTCTAAAGCTCAGCAGAAAAATCAACTGCAACAAACTTTACTAACACAGCCTACTTCATCCAATCTCAGCAGCAATTTCTATGCTGATTTAACCAGAGCGTTTGTTGCTGCTAACATTCCCTGGAATGCAATTGAAAATCCGGTTTTAAGACAGTTTTTACAAAAATACTGCAAACAAAATATTCCATCTGAGTCGACCCTAAGAAAAAATTACTTAGACAGAATATACAATGAAACTTTAGCTTCCATTCGGGAGGATATAGGTGATTCTTACATATGGGTCTCTGTGGATGAAACCTCAGATCCTATGAATAGGTATATAGCAAATATGGTAGTAGGAAAACTTAGTCCTGATGGACCTTCGATTCCACACCTCGTATGTGTTAAGGAACTTTCGAAAGTGAATAGCCAAGCCATTGCTTATTTCGTAAATAAAGGCCTACAGTCTTTATACTCAGGTAATATAGACGATTCTAAAGTTCTGTTGTTTTGTACTGATGCTGCCTCATACATGGTTGCTGCAGCTCCACTTCTTAAAACATTTTATCCTAACCTCACGCATGTAACCTGTCTAGCACATGGCCTTCACAGGGTTTCTGAAACAATCCGGAATGAATTTCCTCTTGTCAATTCGTTTATTTCTAACACAAAAAATGTTTTTGTAAAGCCCCATCCAGGATTTCAATATTCAGAGAGAACTTTCCAGATATCCCACTCCCACCTCAGCCGGTTGTTACACGATGGGGAACCTGGATTCAGTCAGTGGTGTATTATTCTAAGTATTTTAAAGAAGTGGTCACAGTTATTGATAAATTACCTGAAACTGATAGTGCAGCGTGTGTGAAAGCAGTGAAAGATTGTCTGAATGACTCACGAGTGAAAAACGATATTGCCTACATAACATCAAACTTTTCTTTCATACTTGCAAGTATTGAACAATTAGAACGTGAAAAACAATTTCTTTGTAGCCAAATAGCAATAGTAAAGGAAGCTCAAGTGAACATAAACATACATTCTGCTTTGGGCGAAACTGGGGAAAAAGTTAAAAATAAGTGGGACAGCGTATTAAATAAGAATGTAGGATTTTCATTGTTGCAAAAAGTATCAAGAGTGATATCGGGGGAAAGTGTAAATGTTCCAGTAAGTATTGATGTTTCTATTGTACCTAATTTAAAATTTGCGCCTCTCACATCAGTTTCGGTTGAAAGAAGTTTTTCTGCTTTCAAAATGATTCTCAGTGACAAAAGGCAAAGGTTAACTGTGGAGAATTTAGAAAAAATTCTGGTGGTGTACTGTGCAGATAATTGTAATAAAGTCTGAGCATGGAACTGAATTTCAATAACTGAAAATGAGTAATCTTGATATCAATAATCATTATTTCATTAGTTTCAATATATTAAATTTGTGCAGCTCTGTTTATAAATATAATATAGTATTCTTTTTTAATGTTTAAACATACTTTTTTGTGCGTATTTTAGTGTATAACTAAAAATTTCAGTGAAAGAAATAAGTATGATACCTTGACATGCCTAAAATGCCTATTTCATTAAAATAGAGCCTAATTTTACAAATTTTGAGCTTATTTTAGGCGCCTAAACCTGCAATTTTTAGTGCCTAAAAATCCGATGTCTACTTACAAAACATGAGATATGGTTCCGGTGAATTTCAATGTTGTGAAGGCCATAACTCGGAAATAAAGCATTTCCGGACACATGTTGTAATGAACTATTTTGATTGTCTACATGTAGGAAATACATACCTGAAATTATGCCCCGTATTTTTAAACATCCTGTATATATATATATATATATATATATATATATATATATATATATATATATATATATATATATATTGTGAAGAAAAAAAGTACGTAAAAAGACAAAAACTAACATATATACAAGTTGAAAGTGAAATAATCTTGCAGATTGAAAGGGACGATAGGGTAAACTTAAATAAATAGAAAACCTGTTTTACGTTTCGTGATTAAATGCACAGTTAATTAGAAAATTAAATTTGAAGTTTCACCAATCCGGCAACATCGCCGCTAACATACTCTACTCGCGATACAGATGTAAGAAGTCGACAAACTCGGTGAGCTGCTCTCTGCCTAGATGTTGCCCCTTGCTCGCATCGTGCAGTGGCTTGAAATTAAAGTTCTTTCTTAAATTAAATTTACACGAAAACCGTCCATGCTATTGAAATGCGCCAGAGGGATAAATTATTCTTTATCAGATCCCCTATCGATATGGAAAAAAATCACGATCCTACTCGCAATATTTACCAGATAAGAGGTCATTAAACAATTGAAAAAAAAAGAAACAATTTTTTTTCTGGATAAACTATGACCTTTCCACCAAAATGATAAGTTATTAAAGTTTTTGTTACGTACACCGGTTAACTACATAACATTATAAATGTTATAAAGGAGTTAATATAGCCTGATAATAATAACAATAATAATAATAATAATAATAATAATAATAGGAAGAGGAAGAAGAAGCAGAAGAAGAAGAATAAGAAGAAGACCAGCCTCATGGGCTAATGGTCAAAGCTTCTGACTACAGTTCATGAGATCCCCAGTTCGATTCCCGGTTAGAGCACAGACATTTTTCTTTAAAGGGGAATATCCTGTATTCGGCCATAATCTGGAAATTAGGTTAGACTTAGATTTAAGACCTCTTCTGGCACTTCATAATCATCCTAGCATAATATTATCAGGGCAGAGTAACTCCGCCTTCCAGGCGTCACAACTTCATTAGTGGGTTACAAATAAGACATTGGCAGGAGAGACCAGAAATGTCAAAAAATGACCACTTGGCGGCATTGATGATAATAATAATAATAATAATAATAATAATAATAATAATAATAATAATAATAATAATAATAACGTAGCCTATGTACAGCTTACTCTTAATTCAGAATATTGGGAGTGACACGTAGTAAAATGTCGTTTTATATTGGTTTTGAAAAGCGGCAAATGAGGCATTTAATATTTCTTTCACCCTCAATAACAAAAATGACTCCTTCCATTGCGAAATGAAGTTTCTTTTCTTCACAATCGACACGGAATACCACGAATTCGTTACACACATTATGAAAGTACAAGCGCCACTGATTCCATCGTTTCTCTGTACAAAATATGGAAACTAGTAATTGTACTTGACAGGTTATTGATGATATAGTTATGTTTTTAAAATAAGGATGAAAATTGCCTTTACTTATTAAAAACAATAAAATTACAGAAATAAAGTACCTATTTCTCATGCAGAGGGTAGTGGAAGGGGTTGAGGGAGAAAACATTACATCTTACAGTGCCCATGTTTGCATCACAACTCACTAAATAGATATGTCTGCCATACTCTGTATCACGCGAGCTGTTCACTAGGTACATAGTGAGGGTCATTCCAGAGTTAAGCTTAACAAGAGCATTTGGTACCGTGTTGTGCGTCAGATATGACAAAATAGATTAGTCAAACCAGAAAATGGCAGATATGCATTTGATGTGTGTACTCACCGAATGTAACATTTCCTAATAAATGGACTGTGCGTTCCCCAGAATTAAATCCCATTGATTTTTATTTATGGAACCTTTGAAATAACTTTTTTTATTTATAATCCATCCCCACAATTGAAATACTTTGTCAGCAGAGACAAGATGGCTGCCAACGAATCCGACAGACATCTAGTACATTAAAACAGTGCGGGATTCTACAAGACGACGACTGCATGCTTGCTTTCAAACCGGGGGTGGTCATTTTGTGTAAGGGTAAGCATCTCTACCATTACCGCAACAGAACTGAAACAATAACTCTGAAACGCGGTATAATGGGAGCCACGTTCATATAGAGTTGTTTCTTTGTTTGGGATCTCCTATCCGTTGGTAATTTGGGTCCCACACCAAGTATAAGTATTATCGGGCATGATTAATTAATTTTTCTCGGAATGTAAAGCACGGTGTATGTTTCCAACTTGAAATAACGGAATGTAACGCTATGTAACTTAATGAGCAATAAAAGACCAACTTATTGGTCTTATTTTTTAATCAACACATTGAGCTACTAGATAACCAAGGCCTGCAGAACTCATAAGTAAGGAAAATATAACGACAGCCTCACACCACTTCTATTGGGGATGATCGACTTCTGCGTAGAGTTCTTGACATTCTTTGCGTGTGGAAGGTTCATCAGTGGCGGCACTGTATTTTCAAAAAGGATTGTAATAAAGTCGTTGTATTAATTATTATAATGCGTTATGTAGTTTCAAGGTTTACGATTACGCTAGATTTTCTGTCGGTAGTTTCTTTGAGATTTCTTTACACGTAACCTGCTTTAGATTTGCAAAACTTTTCGTCTATCATCACCTACGGACACATACATTGGTAACATTTAAGTAATAAACCTTAAAAGTTAATATAAATGTCACTATTCATTTGAATAAAAAATGAACACAACGAGTGATGTTCTTAATTTAACAGTATATAAATAAATATTCAACATACAGCTTGTCTATTCCATAATTCTTAATATGGGTTTTGTTGAAATGTTGTTTAATATTGAAATGACGAATATAAATAAATTGGAGAGGACACAGTTAATAAATAAATTCTTTCGTCTTCTTCAGCAACACAATAATCATATTCCAATTTCCTTTAGAAGTAGTATTTCTTCACGAGTTTAGACTTTGCCATGTTCTAGTTCTCTTCAAACTACAGGAGGTTAATTAATTAATTAATTTATTAATTTATTACAAACTTAGATAGTTCGCTTTACAGCTTAAATTCTCCATGTACAGACAGTTTCCGGTATTCCAACACGTCCTCCCCCTCCCCCACTACTTTTCAATATGATTTTGCTTAATCAATTTGTAAACGTAACGTTCCTTCGCACTTGTGGTTCAGCTTCCTGCAGTATCGGACACATTTTTTCCACTCCGTCTCCGTAAGTAATATATCTAACTTGGTGCACCCTTATGGGGTTTTGTGTATTAGCTTCACTTATTCAAAAAGCATAATAGTTTACAATATCAATTCCCCAATATAGGCCTAACAAGAATTTTCCACGTAATTTCAGATAACAAGAGCACACACGTTGCGAGCGTTGCGTATAGCTATAATTTACCATATATGATGCTGCATATTCGCCTTTCTACTCTTCTCAGCCATTTTGCAACAGTACAACCTGACGTTTGTAAATGCAGACATCATGCAATTCCATTTATATGATTACATAAAGAGTCGTTCTGATATTTATATTGCTCAAATCTCACATTTAATATTAGAGTAACTATGTGCTTTTTAAAATTTTACCTTTTATGTATAATTTTTAATATTTCATAGTAACTTCCATGTATTTTACATCTATTGGCATGACCTACAATTTCATGTAACCCATTGTTTTTCACTGATTGTTCACAATGTAACAACTTGTTCATAATTTTTAAGGGGTTTATGAAAGATCTGATGATGGTTTAATTAAACCGAAAACGTTTATCGATAAAATAAAAAATTGTGTTTTTGTAATACAGATAAGTTTTGACGATCTACTAGAAATAAACTTTGATTACTCATTCTTAAAATGTTATCATAAATATCGACAAAAGTTTAAAGAACAGCATGTTTATTGTACCAGAAGAAATTTGACATGTCCTTTATTAGCTGAACCTATGTTACACAACTACTGGACTAAATCACAGCCAGAGTTATGGGTCAAAGTTATGCAACTCCATTTTGGTAATAAATCCAACCCTAGGTAATTTTAATTTTAATAAATTTAAGAACAAAATTAAACAAGTTGTTAATATTCATGCACCTTTCTGTCTCTTTTATTTTTCTTAATGTCAATATACTTATTCATTCCAACTTATATTCTGTTCTTGACTTTTTTTTATTTATTTAATACTATACACTTGTGCTACATTAGGCATTGCAGCCCGAAAGAGCAGAAGCTCGTGCTCGGGCGCAGTTCAGATCAGTTATACAAAATATATCACAAAATTAAGAGTTCATTGAGCACAATAACATTAATAAAAGGTAAAATACATAGGTTACAGCATGTAATAATAGGGTCTATCTAAAAATAGAAAATACAAAAGTACATGAATATTGGAATATTAGAGGTTCTCTACTGGGTCATTCCATACAAAATTTTAAGATTTGTAACGTCAAGTTCTGGATTTTTTCAATATTCTACTAAATGAATGTCATAATAATAAATAGTTAAATGACCTAATATGAACTTCATCTCACCAATGGTTGAAAAGTAATAAAGGGTGAAATATTCAGGGAATTGATATGTAGACTATTGTTAAAAATATTATTAAAATGACATGCTTCATTGTATCAACGTAAAAATTGTGCCAATACAATGATGACTCTGTATATTTAAACTTACTTCTAAGTTATTACGGATTTTTACATCGAGCATATATTAAAACTTACACAAAAAAAAAGAAATGTTAATATTTTCAAATCGAATATTTTTTTACCATGCTCTATTTTTTACGGTGAGATAAACAATTTCTTAATCTATTACATCTATTCATCACTGAAATATATTTGAGATATTTCGGTATGTGTTTGTTTCAGATGTGCTATCATTTTCCTTTAAAAAACATGAACTGTTACACTGTCGTGAACTAGGCATTCCGAAATTACTGAAAAACAAAGGTTCTCTAATTACCACCAACTTAATTTCTGTAATATACTGTGAATGGATGTATTGTTGCTTGAGAAGTACTCCAGTGTTGACCTATTATTACATACATCTATTACTTTGGGAAATATTAAATAAACCAGAATTGCAAATGTTGCCATTAAGGATCAAAGTCGCGTGCAGTGTATTACATCACGCTCTCATACCAGACATCCACACGCGTGCTTAGCGATCGATATGACAAATGCCAGATGTTGCGACATCCGCTCAATGGCACGCTAATAGATTTCACGTGAGAGTTTGTTTTTTTTTCCTGTTATAATCTCAGCGCAACTTTTTCCTTTCAGTTTAGAGGGTGATTTTGTTCTGTTCTGTCATTGTAACTTTTTCCCTTCAGTTTAGACGGCGCTTTTCATCTGTTCTGTCATTGTAAGTTGTAAGTATTCAATATGCCTAAATTAAAGACGAAAAGTTAGAGTCATATGTGGCGTTGCAACACTTTCGGACTTTAAAAACATTCGTCACAAGTCCTTAAAGGAAAAGTGACAAGTAGCGTACGTAAAAAAATCCCTCATTTAGTAGTAGTTGGTGATCCTATTTGAGAACGCATTTGCCATAAGATTTTAAAAATTTAAATAATTAGTGAAGTTGCTGAGACTGAAAGTAAGGTCGACAAATCAACAAGCGAAGAAGAATGTTTACAAACAGAGGCGGGAAATTCAATAAGTGAAGAAGCATATGCTCCTGAACGTAAGGAACTATAAATGTATTTACCAGAAATATTGACGTCATTGTTACAGAGAAATTTGGTAGAAATTTAGTACAAAGAATGGACGACAACTGACAGGGCCAATATGATTTTAGTGAAAAGTGACTTTGTAAATTTCATTAATAACTTCATTGGTTGGCTTAAAAAATTCAAGATACTGTACACAACTTCATTGCAAAGTCCCAGGCAAATTAATTAAAGTAGCTGAAAAATGAAATAAAACCCGATGAGTTTATTATCATTGGTGATTTTTCAGAGCATTACAGTTTCATTATTCAGGATGCTACACAAGGTCATCACTGGAGTACTTCTCAAGCAACAATACATCCATTCACAGTATATTACAGAAATTAAGTTGGTGGTAATTTAGAGAACCTTTGTTTTTCAGTAATTTCGGAATGCCTAGTTCACGACAGTGTAACAGTTCATGTTTTTTAAAGGAAAATGATAGAACATCTGAAACAAACACATACCGAAATATCTAAAATATATTTCAGTGATGAAGCAGCTAGCGAGTACAAGAACGAAAAAACTCCGTTAATCTACTCAATCATGAAAACGATTTTCAGATATACCTGCGAAGTGACATTTCTTTGGAACTAGACACGGTAAAGGGCCCAGTGACAGTGTAAGGCGTAAGAGGTACAATCGAGGGACTCGCTGCAAAAGCCAGGAACTCTAATTTCAACTCCTAAAGGACTGTATGATTGGTCAAAATCCAATATACAGGGAATTATTGTGTCATTCACATCCATTGAAAAACATGAAGTAATTACAAAATCTAAATCGTCAAAGATTTTCTGGCCTCAAGACTGTTCCCGGAACAAGACGTGTTCACTGTGTGGTTCCAGTTAATGGAAAGTTACCAATAAAACCCTATTCTGCTTCATCAGAAGTACCAAAACTAGTTGAAATCAGACGTGTGACGCGCACCAGTCGTCAATGCGGAAACGCTTCTCGCAGTGACCAGCAGCAGTGATGGCACATGGCGCAGCGCCATAGATCATCCTTTACACGGCGAGTTGTTTTAATTTATAACTTCCTTATTTTTGAAGATCCCATTATGAAAATTTGACAGCCGAATGAAAATGCTCAGTAAATTGTCATTTATTTTTTTCATGTGAATTTAAGTATTCGATTTTATGTAATGGCGTTTTTTTAAATATATTTTTTAATTTCTTTAAACAGAATTTTCAAAGCTGCACTGAATTACAGTATCTTAATAACCTATTTTGTGAGCTATCTAACGATATCTTTAAAAGAAATTTTGTAATTATTCTTATGGTCAGAAAACAAATTTAAAATAGAGCTATGTGCTCGAATAAAAATATTTTAACTGTCCATTACATTTAAACAGGTGGCTGTTGCAAACATAATTTTGTACATGATTAATATGCACGACATAAAGAGTTGGATGTACATTTTTTAACAAATTTGGAGATATGAATGTTTTTCATCATACTGTTTTGCATGGAATTACCCTACTTTTATATTCATAATTATCCTTTTTTGTAATATCATAATTATCCCTGTTTTATAATAATTGTATCGGATTTTGTCGTTTTATTGAATTTTCGTTGTGTTCAATTTAGTACAAAATAGTAATTTGCAAATCAAGCTTTCATGTGTAACTCCCCGCAAACTTGATTTGAATAATTTTGAGGGAAAAATTGTTCCGGGACCGGGCATCGAACCCAAGACGTTTGGTTAAACGTACCAATGCTCTCCCAACTGAGCTAACCAGGAACTCTACCAGACACCGATCCAATTTTTCCCTCTATATCCACAGACCTCAAAGTGGGCTGACAACCGTCAAGCAACCAACATTGAGTGCACACTAACTCTGTGTGACTTAAATTGTGGTTTTCTGTTAACGTACAGTGACGTATATTATGCAAATCCCGGGTTCGATGCCCAGCCCCGGAACAATTTTTCCCTCGAAATTATTCAAAATAGTAATTTATAGGAACTATCCCCGAACACTAGCTTGCTGAGATGGGTGTGCGCTACGTCCATTATATGTATTTATTTGATATTATATGTAGTAATAAATACTAATAAGCCTACTAATTTTTAGCGCGCACCATAGAACAAACTGATCTGTCACATAATGGAATATGTCTGTGTTGTAATACTTACTCAAGCATAACAAGTCCCAAAGTACTTCCTTCTGCTGTAACTTCGAACCGTGGCAGCTTCACAATATCCAATTTTGATAGCGCATACTCAATGCCCAAGTAGTCTTGCATAAAGTTTATCATAAAGCCCAACATACTGTCGTTAACCATTACAGTATAATTTGTGGGTCCTTGCTCTTGGTAATATATATTCACTGATACATTTCCTGTAACACAGAGCATAATACAACTATGATAAAGCTGAATCTGACACACATCTATATCAGAGATCTTACTCCCAATTGGCAACATCGCGGTTCTGCTGTAGGAGCTATTGGTCTCTTGAATGAATTGAAAGGTATTGTCTAATAACTTACCAAGTTCAGTCGTTACATTTATATTCTTCACCGTATCTAATTGATGTACGATGAAGTTGATAGAAAATGTTGACAGAGGAGGCGTGGGCGGAAAATGGTCCCACACGTAATCATTGTCCTCTGTGCTGTAAGTAGGAGACAGTTTATTGTGGTGCAAAAATGAACATTTTCCAGTAGTGAATAATTGAGGGGTGCTCTGCAATAACAAGGTATGTACACATACCTCGGCATAGTCGCCACAATTAATGTATCAGAATAACAAATTCAATAACGAGATTTTGACGAATAGACACGAAACTTATATATATATATATATAT
Organism: Periplaneta americana; assembly: GCF_040183065.1. Lineage (NCBI taxonomy): Eukaryota > Metazoa > Arthropoda > Insecta > Blattodea > Blattidae > Periplaneta > Periplaneta americana. The sequence continues at coordinate 131,429,261 of NC_091131.1, read as the reverse complement.
ATATATATATATATATATATATATATATATATATATATCGGGGGTAAATTAGGGTCTGTTGGGCAGTCGGGCATGTTGAACATTTTGTACTTTAACGTGTTACCTCGCCACTTGTGGGCACCACATTCTGATAGAAATCAATGACAGAAGTAGCCCCACTCGTGGCTACTTCCGTCATGCACTTCTAGCAGAATGTGGTGCCCACAAGTGGCGAGGTAACACGTTAAAGTACAAGGTGTCCAACATGCCCGACTGTCCAACAGACCCTAATTTACCCTATATATATATATATATATATATATATATATATATATATATATATATATATATAAACTATCAACAGTACTAAATAAAAAACGCAGATTTGCAAAGGCTATTCTTTGTTAATGAAAACAATGTTACTTTTAGTTACTTCCAAACACCCACTTCTTACACATACCTTGTTATTGCAGAGCACCCCTCTATTGCTATTGCGCAACGCCAGTCTCATATTTATACAGTACAGTAGGCTAATCAAATATGAAAACACGTTAATAATGAATAAGTTATTAGTCGAATATTAATGTAAGTCAAAGTAAGCCTACTTGGAGAAAACCAGCCTCACAGAGACTTGTTTTAAAACAGATTTTGTTGAATTTTACTACAATCAGACTTAATTTTTATCACCTTTTACTTTTATAGGGATTGAATTCTATTCTACTTAGAAAAAGTAAGCCTAAATAGGCCTATATGTTTACTTCTTTATCTTTTATACTTATTTTGATAATTACAATTTTAACCTAATTGCGATAAGGCAAACTCGGCTAATTTCGTGATATTAATTTTTAAATTTATCATGAAATTATAGCAGGGACAAATGTAATTTTGATGCTATAGTATAAATGGCAGAAGACATATTGTAACATTGATTTTGTTCACTGCGATTTTGCACTGAGATGAGCGGATTTTTTGGAAATTACTACCAGAGTTGTGAGATCTATAGCTTTGAATTTATGATTTCCTTTGTTAAATGAAGAGCTTTTTCTGTGTTTTATGGTCCAAATTGTTTTAAATGGTAAGCGCTGACATTGTCTACTTCTTGGTGAAAAATATATGCTTATCAATGCACTGATTATGTAACAAAACCTTATCTTGGAAGGTTATTTTCTTAGCGTTTCTCTCATTCCACGAGCCCATTTTTTTCTCTTTAAAATTTTTCTTTGCTATAACAACATTCTCTGGTGGAATAAATATTAAATGCGTCAAACGTAGGCTGCAATATTTTTGTGTATATTTACAGCATCTGTGATATATTGTACATGTCATGCATGTTGCAGATGGCAGATAATCGCAGGGTAAAATGTAGAAAGAAATATAATATAAATGATATGAAAAAGGCAATTGATTGTATGTTAAACAAAGGAAAACTGCCGAAGAAACTTCGCCATTTTCTTGGCACGTTCGACGAGGACCAGGAAGGGACCAAAGCAGCAGTCAAGGAGAATGATATTTTCAACATTTCAAGTGAGTTAAAAAGTTAGACAACGAAACAGCATCATCTTTAGATCCCTAACAAAGAAGATCTGTGCTTAAAGAAAAGCCGAATGATAAGCCTAATGATTTGTTGTGATCTTGCTCAGGAAATGTCGAGAACGACAGACATGGTGAAAGTGTGTCCGTTGTGATCAGCTGCTTCATGAAACATGTCAAAGCCTTTCAAAATACCGAAAGAACTTTAATTGTTTGGGTTGTAGGTATGAATCTGACCGAGGAATTTAAAATTTGACTGAATATGTCTAAATATTTTGAATTTAAGGACTATCACGAAAATACCCCTGTACTATCACGAAATTATACCAACCGTTGTAGAATGCTAAATCTTTTTGTTTATATGTAGTGCTTGTTTTTAACTACTGCATAAATTTATTTGAGGAAAAAGTGCTGACATGTAGCCTCCTGAAATCTGATAACGTACATTTGTCAAAAAAAAAAAAAACAAAAAAAAAGTGGCCGCAATCGCGAACAGCGTTTATTTTCTAAGTCCGCTTCGGGTCACGGCAATTTTACACGATGCATGTGCTTGTAGAAGAAGTTTCGGAACTATGGAAGTACCCCGTATCTGAGTCTCATAGACTAATGATAGAGTGCTTGTTTAATGATTAGAAGGTTGTGGGTTCGGGCCATCTTCAAGTTTTCATTTTATTTTTTAATCGTTCTTTAGCAATATAATTAATATTCAAATTATCATTTATATTCTCTTATCGTTTTTATCGATATAAAGTTATTTATATTTTGTTATCGTTCTTTTAGCGATATAAATAATATTCAAGTTATAATTTTTTGTATTCTGTTATCGTTCTTTAAAGATATAAATGATACTCAAGTAATATTTTGTATTCTGTTATCGTTCTTTAACGATATGAATAATATTCAAGTTTTTTTGTTCTGTTATCGTTCTTTAGCGATATAAATAATATTCAAGTTATCATTTATATTCTGTTTTCGTTCTTTAGCGTTATAAATAATATTCAAGTTATTTATATTCTGTTATTCTTCTTTCGCGATATAAATAATCTGTATTTTATGAGAGTAATTGTTATAATACAAATAACCATTATTCTTTGTAAAATAGGTTACTTTATTTAAATAATTAAACATATATTATATAATATCTTATATTAATTAAACAAACCGATATCTATCATTTCTATTATGTTAACGTTCTTCAGTGATACTGTATACATAATATTAAAGTTATTTATATTGTTATCGTTCTTTAGCGACATAAATAATATTCAAGTTATAATTTATATTCAGTTACCGTTCTTTAGCGATATAAATAACATCAATTTAATATTGGGTTTGGAACAATACAGTTGCATAATACTGGTGTTAGTTTTCCTTTTTACATTATTACATTATACTATCTTGAACCACAATAAAATGAAAAGGAGTGACGAGAAATTGAACCTGAGACGTTGACAACTAAATTCCGACGTTCTTCCGCTGAGCTACGAGGGCACAAGCGTGGAAAAATTTACGGAAAAATTGGCCCAATCCTCCTCCAAGATTTTCTGATGATTTGTAGAAGCTAGTCCAGGATGCGGGGGGGCAAACGCCAATTGGGATATTCCGATCAGCGGGTCAAACATTCTGATAGAAATAATATTTAACCCTTGCGGTGAATTTAGGTGAAGTTCAAAGGGCCCAATTAATCAAATCCACTCTCATCATCTGCACACTTGGGTGGGATCTAATAAGATGCGAAAGAGACAGTGGTGTGCGGAACGCAACGGGAAGTTATCGCATTTATCCTTCCCAAGAAAAACTGTAAACATGCGCAAAGGAAGTTTTTAATAGAAAAAAGGAGTATCTTCTGCGGACTTCTGGAAAAAGAACTAAGGAAGAGACTAGTGAAGTGCTTTATGTGGAGTGTGGCAATGTATGGGGAAGAAACATGGACATTACGACGAAATAAAGAGAAACGAATAGAAGCATTTGAAATGTGGATGTGGAGAAGAACGGATCGTGTGAAGTGGACATACAGAATAAGAAATGAAGTTGTGTTGGAAAAAGTGGGTGAAAAAAGAATGATGCTGAAACTGATTAGAAAGAGAAAAAGGAATTGGTTGGGTCTCTGATGGACAAGAATAATAGACGACATTAGGATATGTGGATCATATGCGGAGACTAAGAGGAAGGTAGAAAATAGGAAAGATTGCAGAATGCTGGGTTTGCAATGAAAGACCTGCCCATGGGCAGAACACTTATGTATGTATGTTCAGAATGCCTGGAATGTCGTTTCTAGGAACAGTCACTATTTGCAAAGACTAGTCGATTCCATGCCCACTCGACTGCAAGATATGATCGAGATAAGGGGAAGATAGACTAAATATTGAATCGCAGCTTTTTGTTTTGTTTTTTGAACGCTTAATTTTTTTAATGTTCTAAGGTAGACGCTAGTAAGTTTGTTTTGTTTATGCCACGAAAGATATTTTTGTTGAGAGTAAAAACTTTTTTCTTTCCATTTGCAGCCACAATGTCATAATGATAAAGTCGTGGCATAATACATTAATGAACCTGATGTTAATTACTAAAATAATAGTAAAAGAGAAAGGAACAATTATGTATATTTTGTCTTTCTCTCTTTTAAAAACAAAACAAAAAATAACATAAAAAGCAGGACCTCACGAATAAGAAGCCAGAACGCTACCGTTCTGCTATTAAGCAACACGCCGAATACTTTAATTATAACTGTAGATATCAGGCAACATGATCCAACAACATGTAACATCACCTGTCTCCGAATTGTAGCGAAGATCTCGAAGGGAACTTTGCTTCAAGAGAGCAGCCACTTTTTCTTTTGACAACTGTACAGACCGTACACTTAATTTGAATATTATTTTACCATCAAAATCTTAGTATCACGAAATTAGCTGAGTCTGCCCTACTTCCACAAGCTTCAACTACCTTGTAGAACTATTCAGAACTTTCACTCATTCCTATGCTACGGTTTTCAGCTTTTCTTTTTATGTTTTGTGTCTCGTAGGCATATGTTTGCAAGACACGAAAGGTTTAGACGAAAAATGACTTGTACTTTTTAAAGAATTCTTCTATATTTACAGAACAACTTGTTTTCGAGTTTATACAGTCCGGGAATCGCGGCTGTATTTTCCTTGGGAATTTTCTTCATTGGTATCGCCCAGATTTGAACTCGCGAACGAAGGCTCTAATGATGAATATATAGTGCATACATTTTATTTTTCCTCGCGGATGTAGAGCTGAAGCGGTAGTGCACTGTACACACTTACACATGCGAGCGTAGAAAGATAAAATGTAGATTCTTTTGTAACTTAAGTTGAGATAAACCCATACTACCTCGCTTTTCACTAGCATCAATCTTAGTGCACAAAATAATACTCAATTTTCAATAAAAAAATTGTCTTGTTTGCTACGTCTATACTGTCCATTACTCTTCATGAATCGTTGTTGGAGATAATGTTATTGTTAAGCATGCCAGTAAACCAGAAATTCCAGTGTTAAAACTTGGCCATATTTAATATACTTTTATGACGATGCAAATCTTTGAAATTATTCATTTTTGCAGCGATGTGTTGCCGAGTAGTAGATTTGAAGATATTTTAAGGACCCTGTCCTTTAATGAAAGATTTCAGGGGAAAAATTACCGCATATTTCTCATTGAAGTATTCTCTTCTTAGAATAATGCCTTGACAAGCTTTTAAGGGGAATTATTGAAAGTTGAGGAATTTGGATCGAATGATTGATTTTTAGTTTTTCATTAAGGAACTCCAATTTTCCCCTATCCGGAAATAGTGTTAATTTACCTGTTTCACCTTTTTTAAGGCCAAGCTCACATTTTTAAAAGGCATGAGCACTTTATTTCATGAACCGGTATATTTTCACTTGCTGTTTTCTCCCGACTCCACTTTTCATCATTTTGTTGCTTATAAAATGCTCGTTGAGAGACAGTTGTTGTCGAATCAGTCGAAATTTTCTGATAATGTTGGAATAATTATGAGGAATGCATTTTTCATCCATTGAGTTTTAATATAAATATTCACAGGTTGAATTACAATATTAATGCAATTCAAAAATAGGCCTATAAATAAAAATGTAATTTAAAAAATTCCTGAACAGTAAAAGATTAAATTTATGATATTAAATTTCAAAATAATTTTTGTTTATACATATGACATGAATTTGTGCAACACTTCAGCTCAATCATACTAAAATTGTTGCGTAAGGAACTTTTCATATCACTAGTAATTAAAAAGTAAAAAATGCTAATAATTTCAGAATCAATCGCAGCTCTCGGATTGGTTCCGAAGCGGAATTTCCGAAACTCTAGTTGGTTCCCGTAAAATTTAAAATTCAACATTAATTGATTTGGTTCTCGACCACAAAAGTGTATTGTTTATTTTATTTTTGCGCTTTAGCGATTAGAGATAGAGACTATTGGTTCAGGTCAAAACTATATAGTTATATATGCCACATGAGACATTTCTATGTTACGCACAATCATTAAATGATGATCGTGAAATTATAAACACCAATGCCCATAAATATTAATTTTTACCTAAAACATTCACACGCATACGTCAGACACCCTTACATTGCGATTTGTTAGTTGGGCGCTGTTCCAACGAACATTTTTTCAAACGACCCATAACTATGATATTCTCTATGTTTCAGTGGTATCAATAGAAAGCATTTCAAATTCTCTACAGAAATAGGGTGTTTTCATAAAATATAGCTTCAGTAGGCTACTTTCTGAGCTTCTGACTGCAGAGGGATGCAGTAGCAGTAAAAAGTTATCTGTCTGTGCAAAATGGAAAGAAAAATATTGTTTACTTGGGAATCAACTCCAGTACTGACCAATCAACAGTATGGGAATCAACTGGAGTGACCCACCGAAAATGGTTGGTGACTAACCAACTTGGAAACCAACTCCAATACAGTCGAATCAATGAGCACACATTGTCCAAATTTGAAATAACACGTACTGATAAATACTATAGAAGTTAAAAAACTTAATCAGACCTATCCTTAGGATAAGTTACAAGCAACCATTCGTAATAGATTCAGGAAAACAAAGTGAACTTCCTGGCATTGTTGAAAATGTTGCAGTATAAGCAACATCAACAAGATCCATACAATTTAACGAATGAAAAATCCCAATTACGAACTCACTTCTGCCGTTAGATACTCCAAAATAGCTCGTTCAGAAAACAAACTAAGAGAGCTTAGAATGTATATTATGTCCATACTACGCAACAACATTTTCACGTTCGATTTAGGGGAAATGTACACACATTTTTCCTTGGCAGTCGCATTCTATGTACAATTATAAAAGACAGCATTTGCTGAGTGAAACCTGTTTTCTTGTGAAAGTTCTGTATATCATAAGACGATACAATGGTGAGTCAGTTAATAATTTTTTATCGACAGGAGACGTTGTTCGATCCCGGACAAGTTACTTTATTTGTGATATCGGCACGTAAGCGATTTGAAGCAGATTTCTCAAAACACTTCTGATTCGTCTTTGGTTCTTGTCGCACCTTTATTCTACATGATTTTCTATGTGTAATCTCTCTAGATTAAAAGGGACGTTAGAGAAATAATTAGAATTATTGGCTAATGTGTGAGTGATCTCTGCAGTGACTTACGGTTCTGTAGCTATTCTAGGCATCACAGAAAGTGTGGTCATGTTGCTCAAACGTGCCACACTGAGCTGAAAAGAAGCCTTGAAGGATGGTTCGTCGAAACATGGAAACACTTGTCTTGCAAAAATGAGTGAATTAATTGTTGCTGCATAAGACCTGTAAAGTAAACATTACATAAGACAATTTATTAATACAAAGTATTCTTACCATTACGTTTAATCTATTCAGGGAAATGTTTTAACACATCAGACAGTTAAATATGGAATTAAAATATTCTGATTACCCAAAAAATATTTTATTTTATGTCTTTGATAGGGAGAATGCAAAGGTGAATATATATACTTAGCAATTGTATTCCTAATTCTCTACATCACCACCATAATCATCAGCATCATAATTTAGAAATTAGTTGCGTGCAATCGATTCCCTAGTGTAATAGAGCTCTTACGTTCCGCCATATTGGTTTCAAACTAGGCAGATCATTTATAAAAGAAAACAAGATGCACTTACATTTTACAAAATGTTTTTTACCAAAGAAACCTTTATAAAAGATAACCCATTACACTGGCATATATTTTATTATATATATTCTATAAGAGATCTTTGTCTTATAAAAGAAAGTAATTATTGAAGTCAAATGAGATACTCGAAAAAAACATTAACATAATATAATACAAGAGTATGTGAAACGGAACTATAAATAATTATCCTGAATTATTAAAATTAACTATTAGCAGGCCTATCATTAGTACGTAGGAAAAGAATCTGAGCAACTGTTACCACAAAAAGAGTAGGCATAGTTAATATGATGTATAGTATTACCCATGAGGTAATAGGGATATCTTATGCGAAGTTTTATCGTTAGATGGCAGGATCGTTTCATACGGCACAATATGTCGTAGGTCAACACAACCAACAACACAAACTTACTATGGTTAACTACAAATCGGATTCGTCTTACTGCTTTTAATACTTCTGTTTCGATACTGCTATTTTTCTATCGATACCAGTAAAATATCGAAAACCAATTATCAAATCCAATTATGGTCAGTATCGCAAGTAAGGTATCGATAACTACTTATATCGATAGTAATGCAACGTCCCTACATGTTACAGTTGCTTACGTCCTCTCGCTTGTTGGTTTTTGTGCGTGTCGAAATTATAAATATAATTATTTTGTAAAACCTAATATAATTAATATAATTTAGTATAATATTTTAATTTACCGTAGTTTCATTTAGAATAAATAATAGCGCAAACGGGTACAGTACTGAGCGATTCCCCTTAAGAGATGGATGGGAAATCTGCAGTATCCAGAATATACAGTAAATACGAGTAAAATGAAAGTTCATGAACCCAAACGAGAACTTTGAGAACGAGGTTCACGAATAAATAAATAAAAAATGGGAACTTTGTCGAAGGTGAATATTGCCTCTTTAATCATTCATACTGTATGTACCATATGCGAAAAACAGGATATGCAGCCACCAATGCTGTTTTCTTTATACGGGAGGGTTATCGGGTTTCAGTTCCTCGTACTGTTTCTCTAGTAGTAGAAATATCAAATGCAATACAATTTTTAATAGGATGAAATAATATAATTGCAGTAGTCTAATGATTATTCGTGCATATTGTAGGTTAAGGACATGCATTTTGAATACGTAGGATAATATTATGAAAATTTGAAATTAAAACATGGTTTTAATAATTAGTGTACAGTTGTCAAAAGAAAAAGTGACAGCTTTCTTGAAGCAAAGTTCCCTTCAGGTATCTTCGCTACAATTCGGAAACAGGCGGTGTTACATGTTGTTCGACCACGTTGCCTGATATCTACAGTTATAATTAAAGTATTCTGTGTGTTACTTGATAGCTTAATGTAGCGTTCCAGCCTCTTATTCGTGAGATCCTGCGTTCGAATACAATCTCATGCATTTTATGTTCATTTTTGTTCTTGTTTTTTTTTAAGAGAAAGAGAGACAAAATATACAGAACTGCTCCTTTCTCTTTTACGATTATTTTAGTAATTAACATCAGGTTCATTAATGTATTATGCCATGACTTTATCATTATGACATTGTGGCTGCAAATGGAAAGAAAAAAGATTTTATTTTCAACAAAAATATCTTTCGTGGCACAAACAAAACAAAATTACTGGCGTCTGCCTTAGAAAATTCAAACAATTAAGCGTTCAAAAAATGAAACAAAAAGCCACGATTCAATATTTAGTCTATCTTCCCCTTATCTCGATCACATCTTGCAGTCGAGTGGGCATGAAATCGACTAGTCTTTGCAAATAGTGACTGTTCTCAGACACGACATTCCAGGCATTCTGAACATACATACATAAGTGTTCTGCCCATGGGCAGGTCTTTCATTGCAAACCCAGCATTCTCCAATCTTTCCTATTTTCTGCCTTCCTCTTAGTCTCCGCATATGATCCACATATCCTAATGTCGTCTATTATTCTTCTCAACCAGAGACACAACCAATTCCTTTCTCTCTTTCAGTTCAGCATCATTCTTTCTCCACCCACTTTTTCCAACACAACTTCATTTCTTATTCTGTATGTCCACTTCACACTCTCCTTTCTTCTCCACATCCACATTTCAAATGCTTCTATTCGTTTCTCTTCATTTCGTCGTAATGTCAATGTTTCTTCCCCATACAATGCCACACTTACACAAAGTACTTCACTAGCTCTTCCTTAGTTCTTTTTCTAGAGATCCGCAGAAGATGCTCCTTTTTTCTATTAAAAGCTTCCTTTGCTCATGTTTGCAGTTTTTCTTGGGAAGGATAAATGCGATAACTTCCCGTTGCTTTCCGCACACCACTGTCTTTTTCGCATCTCATTAGATCTCAGGGGGTCCAAGCGTGGAGATGAGGAAAGCGGCTTTGACTAATTGGGCCCTCCGGACTTCACCGAAATTCACCGCAAGGGTTAAATATTATTTCTATCAGGATGTTTGACCCGATCAGAGACCGGAAATCCCAATTATCTTTTGCCCCCCGCATTCTGGACTAGCTTCTACAAATCACCAGAAAATCTTGGAGGGAGATTGGGCCAATTTTTCCGCAAATGTTTCCACACTTGTGCCCTCGTAGCTCAGCGGAAGAACGTCGGAATTTAGATGTCAAGGTCTCAGGTTCAATTTCTCGTCACTACTTTTCATTTTATTGTGGTTCAAGATAGTATAATGTAATAATATAAAAAGGAAAACTAACACCAGTATTATGCAACTGTATTGTTCCAAACCTAATATTAAATTTATGTTATTTATATCGATAAAGAACGATAAGTGAATATAAATCATAACTTGAATATTATTTATGTCGCTAAAGAACGATAAAATATAAATAACTTTAATATTATTTATACAGTGTCACTGAAGAACGTTAACATAATATAAATGGTAAATATCGGTTTGTTTAATTAATATAAGATTTATTTTATTGGGTTATTTTACGACGCTGTATCAACATCTAGGTTATTTAGCGTCTGAATGAAATGAAGGTGATAATGCCGGTGAAATGAGTCCGGGGTCCAGCACCGAAAGTTACCCAGCATTTGCTCGTATTGGGTTGAGGGAAAACCCCGGAAAAAACCTCAACCAGGTAACTTGCCCCGACCGGGATTCGAACCCGGGCTACCTGGTTTCGCGGCCAGACGCGCTGACCGTTACTCCACAGGTGTGGACTTAATATAAGATATTATATAATATATGTTTAATTATTTAAATAAAATAACCTATTTTACGAAGAAAATGGTTATTTGTATTATAATAATTACTTACATAAAATACAGATTATTTATATCGCGAAAGAAGAATAACAGAATATAAATAACTTGGATATTATTTATAACGCTAAAGAACGAAAACAGAATATAAATGATAACTTGAATATTATTTATATCGCTAAAGAACGATAACAGAACATAAAAAATGTGAATATTATTCATATCGTTAAAGAACGATAACAGAATACAAAATATTACTTGAATATCATTTATATCTCTAAAGAATGATAACAGAATATAAGAAATTATAACTTGAATATTATTTATACCGCTAAAAGAACGATAACAAAATATAAATAATTTGATATCGATAAAGAACGATAACAGAATATAAATGATAATTTGAATATTATTTATATTGCTAAAGAACGATTAAAAAATAAAATGAAAACTTGAAGATGGCCCGAACCCACAACCTTCGAATCATTAAGCAAGCACTCTACGGCTGGTCTACAATACTTCCATATTTCCGGAACTGCTTCTACAACCACATGCATTGTGTAACATCGCCGTGACCCGAAGTGGAATTAGATAATATTCGCTGTTCACGAGTGCGGCAACTTTTTTTCTTGACAACTGTACATTAAAGATTTTTTAAGTGAAGGTTCCCCTACTTTCTTAATTTATGTCTAGATTAAACTTAGATTCTTTATAGGCGTATGTACTTTTTTCTCTACGGATCGTCTCATATAGTCAACATCCCAGTTAATCGAGAGTTTACTATAGGCCTCGTATCATCCCATTGTAAAATGCAGGGGTAAATTCCGGAAATTCGTACAAGTACTGAATACAAGCTAACATAGTCAGGTTGCAAAATATGTCTTCGTTACAATTATTGTTCTTCGCCCTCTCCAAAATGAAATTGTAGCCAGAAGTTTCTAACTTGAAGTAGGTACATCCTTTTGTTTAACTTTTGAGGCTCTATTTAATTAGTTATACTTTTCTAAGGTTGGAGGTATATATTCAGATGGAAATAAAGTCGCATCACCCAAATATCGGAGTAATCAGAAGAGTTCGAGTAATTTCCTAATAATGATGGATGTTTCAAAGATTTCTCTGTTCCATTTCAGTCACTTGTGAAGCTGTCACATATAAACGCTATGGGTTATTTTGTGTTTAGGAAGTGTGAAATCGACGGGGTTTAATTAAAAATTAAAAAAATCATTATACGATGCATGCTTCAAATTACTTGAAAAACGATATGTTTTATATAATAAAATGTGTTGTTCGGACTGGTGATGTATTTGTGCTGTCTGCTGTGAACCAGAATACACGAAGAACAGTATCTCTTTAAAGTGACATTAAGTGACAAGAGAATTGCTATAGCAGCACGTGAATATGTGGTGGTGGGAACAGGTAAGTATCTTTCGAAAACTGATTGAAGGCAGAAAGCTCTCACTGGTTTTTACATAGAGGAATAACAAAAATTTCGCACTTAAAGTTCTTTTTAAGAGCATTTAATATACTAATACACTACGTAAATCCTGAAAGTTTATATAGTGGAAAAGAAATACACATGCAAAGCGCATCCCTCAAAGTAAACGCGCGCTGTTTATTGATGCTAGTTCAGGATATCCCTAGCTATAGGAAGCCATTATGGCGTGATTTTTTGTTTTGTTTTGTTTTATTACACAAATATATTAACTAGAAACAACTTTACGAATCAATCACTATAGTTCGTGGAGTCTGGATTTGTGCGAAGCGGGCCTCGCACCTCACACTTCGTATGTGTCGGTTCTTAAAAACGAAGACAAACGAAGACTTAAATCAGAAATAGCCGAAACTATTCCGGAGTAGTGAAGGTCGTCATTTTTAACCGGTATGGTGTGCGTTGAAAGTGCAAACCGTACCATTGAGCCCATTTTTAAGGTAGACCTACCATTAATTCTGAATGTTAAATGGGTGAAATATTAAATCCAATTTGGCTGAAGGAGAACTAATGAATGAAGTTGTTATGCAGAATAATGCGACTCCGCCTACATTCAGACATTCTGTGCTTTAATTACGCAAAATCTTCGACGACAGAATAATTATATAGGGTTTGTGGCCTCCTAGATCCCCGGACCTAAATCTCTATAACTTTTGTTTGTGGACTACTCTTAAACAAATAGTACAAGCATAGAATCTACGTAATCCAGAGGATTTAAAGGAAAATATTCGTCAACGAGTTTTGCAAAGCTAGGCCTACAAAATTAAGTTCACGCAGTTTCCCGTAATATTTTCGGCCCGATTCACGCATATTTAAGAGCAGAAAGCTAACACCTCGATCATCTGGTGTAATAGTAAGTACAATTTAATTATCTCTATTTAAAAAATAACATCCGAGTGACGCTGCACATTGCCGACATCAAAACACTACAGTCTGACTGATGGACATCATTTATACGAAGTGATGCTTCGAAAAACACCTGCATTTATGTGTACGCAAAATTCCAGGTTTGAAATATCTCTTCGACTAAATGCTTTTCAATATACCTAAATAAACAAATTATACTTACAACTTACCCATATTTATCTCTCATCTTAGATGTAGGATAACTGTTCGTGAATAGTCCACCAATAGTGATTCGTCTTTCATTTCTTATCTCACCACTGAATAACACGTGTAACTGGAACTCTGTATTGTTCTGGATTACATTTGCGAGGACCAAGGACATGGTGTCATCACTTCTATTTCTGGACATATGATTAATTTGGACTCCTTCGCCCCTGCAATAAAATCAAGATAACTAATAGATATGGATACTAAATTAGGTTATGTTTGCGTTAAAATTACGTAAGTATTGACATCCTTTAAAAAGAGGTACACATATGCAGAAAGTATAGGGACATCATTTTATTTTTACTTCAATTTTTATTGTATCTGAGTTTTGAATGTACTTCACTCCCACCCCTTCTATTAATGAAGTTCCAACTGTCCTCTACACAGAACCAAGGCCACATATAGTAAACAGTACTGAGTCAGTGAGTATAGTACATTCCAGAAATATGTTCGCGTTTTCCAGTGAAGAAAGATCTTTCAATTTTGAATCATATTTTCGCATAGGTACTGTCGTCCGTTTGCCTACGTCGCATCCCGATTTCCCCCACCTGCTCCTGCTTCTGCTCGCCCCTCTGTAAAGGCTAGTGGCTGAGCTGTCTTAGCTCTTTTCTGAAAACATTAATTTATGCTAGGAATTGGACGTTTACGTAATATTATACAACTGTTTAAAATAACTGAAATAAAAGTGCCTCGTTAAGTAATTAACTCTCACGTGATTTCCCCCCTTTCTACGACCCTGCGACATAACCACTTGGACGGACAGTAGATAGCATGTCTGAGTAATTTTATCTCTGCGGATCGGGCAGAAGTGAAGATTGAATTTACAGTACGTAAGGTACTTTTTTATAGAGTAGGTACGGAATTATTTCAGCATGAGTTACTAGTACGGAGAACGAAACTGGCAATTGGAATTAGGTACAATAGTCTATAGTGCGATAATATGCACAAAGAACTGAAGCTTGTATCGAAATGAACGGCCACCATTTTCAAGGATGTGTTTAAATATCCATATTATGATTATTTTTCAGTTTAATTTCATTCTCTATATTGTACGCTAATGTGCTGTAGACAGAATAATATACACTGCATAATGAATACGTTCGCATGGATAACTCAGTTCGTGAGTAAAAATACTTATTGTTAATACTGTACTGTATGTTGATTAAACAAAAACCTAATGAAAATTATCAAACTAAAAATTGCGATATTTCCTAGTTTACGTAAATGGATGAACTACTTTTCTTCCCTCCTATACCTAGTAAAGTGATTTGTTTGTATTTTACGCCCGTATCATCTAACTCCTGTCGTGAAAGGGGGTAGCAAACGGAGTTTCCGGTTCTCAACCGTTATCCAAAGGTACAGCCAGGTTAATATTGAAAATGTTAGTAAAAATAAAATGATGTTCCTGTATAAAATGTCGTGTATTTTGGTAATAGCCAAGCGAGTGATGCAGACTTGCAGACATGTCACTATTTTCATTTTGTCATTACCACAAGTGTAAAGAAAAAATTTCTAATGCTACAAAATATCGATTGCTAGATTGTCACGGAAATATCCGTTGTAGACTCAGAACTTAGTTAACAATATTGGGGATTCAAAAGCGCACAAAAAACAGTACCTTGACATACATTGGCAGTACAGTAACCCTCAACCCTATTGTGTAATCTGAATGTCAGGCCAAAACTTTGCAACTAATTTCCCTTTAAAATGAATTGTTTCGAACCAGAAAACTTGAGAACTGGTCTTTTGATTTAAGGGACTGTACGAGAATTAATTCAGCCAACAAATGTAAGTTTATACTTTTATTTTGTTTAATTTCTGTATAATTTTGATTTACAGTAGGTACTTCAGGAAATTTTGTGGAACTGCCTCATCCAATTTTATTAGGCTATGAGGAACATTGTTGAGTCCGAAGATGAACAGTGAACTTAAATGCCGTATTTCGTTCTTAATTTTGAAATCTCTCTGTTAGAGAAAGAGGGAGACTATCACTGTTAGAGAGATTTCCAAATTAAGAACGAAATACGGTATTTACGTTCACTGTTCATCTTCGGACTCAACAATGTTCCTCATAGTCTAATAAAATTGGATGAGGCAGTTCCACAAAATTTCCTGAAGTTACCTAAAACAAAATTATGCACAAATTAAACAAAATAAAATCATAAACTTACATTTGTTGACTGATTTAACTCTCGTACAGTCTCAATAATCAACATTTAGAAGAGGTTTAGAATTTAGTTTTTCACTCTTAACAAAGATAAAATGAAGTGTATAAGTATCATAAATTAAAAATGATGTATTTTTGATAAATCCAAAATATGACCACATTTGTACGGACAAAAAAAAAAAAGTGATAGATAGTCTCCCTCTTTCTGATCGAGCTTTTATGAAGAGCTGCACGCATCACCTGCTCAGATGACTTAAGTAGAGGACCCACTTTTATCTTGGCTACCACTCACCAAAGACGAAGTTACTGAACTTCAGGCGAAACCTGTAGTTGAATGACCTTATTTCGAGGTATCTAGTTTTGACATATATAATAATTATTAAAACTAGGGGAAGGTAACGTGTTATTTTTTTCGATTCCTTACATGGCAGTATGTTCTTCATTCTTTTCAATATTTCTCAATACTTAAATTTTGCTATAGGCCTATATATACTTTTACTATTGCAGGTAACTATTTCTCTCTTAAGTTATATTCTCTTATCTGCCTCCATGTATATGCAAATTTAGTATTTTATTTCTCACATTTCCATTTAATTGTTGCCTTGGAATTCTTGAGTTGTTTTATTCGATTACTTCTATTACCTCGTTCCTTGTGTCAAATCGTCTGAGCTTTTGAAACAATCCCCTTATGTACCGGTATCTGAGAGGATGTGAATAGACATCTATGTGACACATCCGAATTTTTCATTTCTGCCTTGACGACAAACTGTAAGTGGACCTGCCGATACAATACGCCGCATCAATGTTGGTGATGCTGATTTCATTCTAGATTTCATTCTATATTAGCTGAGTCGTGTTGTCTTTTGTTGTGCATTTTGTCGAAGTGAAAGATTAACATTATCAGATATTTATTTCACAACTAATACATCTACAGTATAACGTACGTAATGTTTCAGAAACCACATCAACCCGTACATGATTTATTTAATGTACGAGTATACGAGTTGCAGCGGATTGGGCAACACTCCGCTCGTATCTCTGTCTCTCTTTCTCGCTTTCTTAACAACTAGCACTTGATAAAATCAAACCAGGGTTTACCTTCTATATGCCAAGCCACAGAATACTAATTTTCATACTCGTTATTTTCCACCTGAAGTCGAAGATTCATCCTACTCTCGAACGTTGAGTGTTGTATATACTGAGTAACGCAAAAATCACTCGACACAACAAAATCGCATCTATTTTTTGGGGGTTTAAATATTCAAAATACTTTCCTCCTGCATTAGTGAAACAAATTAATAGTCAGTCAACATTCTTGAGATAATACAGTCAACCTATGACAAAATTATCATTCCTTGGTCATTGCCATTTTAAAATACAAAATCAAGTAGATTTTGCGACATCAAGTATAATACGTGTTATTTATTTTTTGTTACTATTAGTGGAAATAAAGCTGCAGCCAGGAAGTCAAAAGGAGAATAGCAATGGCAAAGGAAGCTTTTAATAGAAAAAGAACAACTTCTGCGGACCTCTGGAAAAAGAATTAAAGATACTAGTGAAGTGCTTTGTGTGGAGTGTGGCATTGTATGAGCCAGAAACATGGACATTACGACGAAATGAAGAGAAACGAATAGAAGCATTTGAAATATGGACATGGAGAATGGAGCGTGTAAAGTGGACAGACAGAATAAGAACTGAAGTTGTGTTGGAAAGAGTGGATGAAGAAATAATAATGCTGAAGCTGATCAGAAGGAGAAAAAGGAACTGGTTGGGTCACTGACGGAGAAGAAACTGCCTACTGAAGGATGCACTGGAAGGACAGATGATAGACTAAGAGGAAGACTAAGAGGAAGGCAGAAAATAGGAAAGATTGAAGAATTATGAGTTTGCTGTGAAGGACCTCTCCACGGGCAGAACACTTATGTATGTACCAGGTGGTTATAATTAAACTGACGGTGTTCGCCGTGGTACAGCATGGACTGTAATAATTGTAGGAATGTGAAACCTCGTAATACGCTAATTAAGCAGTGCGCTCGCGAATTATACCAAATAATTAGTTCTGAGTTCTGTGACCAGGTGAAAATATGGCGCTGTAAGCAATCAGAACGTGGTATGGGCGCAGGAAAAAACGCAGAAAAGATCAAACATATTAATACCTTGCGGGCCTGTTAGGTATAGGGGACCTGCTTGTGCAAGACGTGATTCCAGCTTTGCAAGAATGCAACTGTGACCACACCATTAATTTCAAGATGGTGCAACACCATATGTCGCTTGCCAGGTGAAAGATTTGCTGCGAGAAACTTTTAGTAAGGACCGCATCATCTCTACGCAATTTCCAGATGCATGGCCTTCAAGATCCCCCAACCTAAATCCATGTGCGATGAAAGAGTAATGGAACGGAGAAAAATTCTCTCCGGCGCCGGGATTTGAACCTAGGTTTTCAGCTCTACGTGCTGATGCTTTATCCACTAAGCCACACCGGATACAACTCCGAAGCCGGTTAGAATCGTCTCAGATTAAGCTCCAACTCTTGGGTTCCCTCTAGTGGCCGCCCTCTGCACTACGTCATAGATGTCTATGAACGCAGGACCGAAGTCCACACATGTGCTGAGGTGCACTCGGTATGAGTGACTAGTTGGCCGGGATCCGACGGAATAAGTGCCGTCTTAAATCACGAAGTGATATAAATATAAAATTATATATATATATATATATATATATATATATATATATATATATATATAAATCCATGTGGCTTCTGGTTGTGGGGATATTTGAAAGATCGTGTCTACGAGGGACAGATCAGGTCTCTGCCTGATCTAAAAACTAGTATACATATCGCTCTGATTTCACTTAATATACTGCGAGCAACTGTCGATCATGCCGTGTTTGGATGCAACATGTTGCTGAGGTGGGAGGCCATGTTGAAGTGTTTGTGACCATAGTTCCTAATAAACGTACTAGAACCACCGTTATCATGTGCTTGATCTTTCCTGCCTTTTTCCTGCTCCCATACCACGTTCTGACTACTTATAAAGCCATAAGCGAAATAAGTGTAGTGCCAAAAGGTATTTGTGCAGGTATGAACCTGTCACACTCGTGGGTCTTAGTTCGAACTTAGGGTTAAGATACAAATTAGATTTACTTTAAATGTTATTTTAAGTGACCATGCTTCATTTAATTTAGGATGCTCCTTGTTGTTGTTATTATTATTATTATTATTATTATTATTATTATTATTAATTATTGTTTTTATTAGTTGTGTTTATTATTGTCATTATTAAGTGTAATTAGTTACCACTGCCACCGGGTATACACCCATTTGCAGTGTGAATAAATACATACATTTTCATACTGTGGCAAAACTTGCAACTAATTTTTTTTTTTGCATAATTCGCGAGTGCATTGCTTAATTAGCATGTCTACGAGATTTCACACTCCTAAGATCATTACAGTCCGTGCCGTGCCACACCGAACATCGTCAGTTTAATTATAACCACCTGATATATATTAGAAAAAATTTAGTGTGAATAGTCTGTTCTGGAATTTGTTGTTTCCTCATTTATGTTTCATTCCCTGTTAATGTATTCTTCAAGTTGATTTATTTTACATCGGATTAGGCGAGATGTGGCATCCCACTTTTTACAGAATGTATTTTTTTTTTTTTACTATTATGCAAGATTCTAGATTTAATTCTCCTGAATGTCATTAGTCTAATTTACAAATTTCTCTCTAGAATAGCTGTCAAATCATTTCCAGTGATTGTAATGTGTTCACGGAACATATTTACATATTTCGTTATACTTAATATTTATTCTAATATTATTGCGCGAGTTTCAGCGGTTTTAGCCCATAATTTAATTTAGATAAATGTCCAAAAGAACATCATGTTGTGTCTTAAAATCCTTATGTCTTCTGTTCTAATATATTGTTCAAGAATACTACCTTTTTCTATTAGTTTTTCTTTAAATGTGGGCCATGATCTGAATTTTATGGTCAAATGCTAAGAAAATCTTTATATTGTTCGCCTTAGAAAAAAATTAAGGAAGCTGTTGCGTACATTACAGTAAACATTGATGTAATTTTAATGCTATTTTGTAGGTGACTCACTGAATGCTGATGTTAACTTGGTGAATGTTGAGAACTTCATGAGCGTGCAGGATTACAGTGCTTATGGACTCGTGGCAAGTGACGTTGATCAGAACGCTACCGTTGAAGTAACCATCTCTGATGCGTGGAAACACCTTCAGCTGGTAGGCACTGGGTCGCAGCGACTGCGGGAGGCGTGTGAGGTTTCTCCGTCTCAATAATCCATCACGCTGTAAAGCATCTTTCGGTTGAAAATAGCAAGATGTCGCCGCTACAAGCGCCAGGAACGTAGCAATGTGAACGTACATGTCACCTGCAAGATAAAAGTATGCCATTGTCCTCATTTTAAGTAAAAAAAAAAAACAAGTTATTTAAGTTACACTAGACTTAAATAACTTACAAATACGTCGAACTTTCGATAATGCGTAATATCAAAATCATCGCATAGTGTATTTCATTGAGTTTCTATTAAAGACATCAACATCTTGAAAGACGTAGCCTAATTACAAGTTCTACTATCCAGTTTAGGTCCTACATTTCATGTAACTTGGGCGCTTGCCACATAGAGACTGCATTCGTGACTGATAAATTATTGTATCGAATTTTACTTAAGTTTTCTTTTCTGTTTCGCAAATAATCTGGATTTAAACAAGATTTACATAGACAAAATAGGTCACTTTTGTATTAAGAATTTCTGATAGTATCACCAAAATCTAGCAGCTAACAAAATGTCCTAAAATGTAGTCATTGCAGCCGTTTTGTTTTCAATGGCGAAATAACACAATAGGGAGTTGAACTTACAACAGGAAGTATTTATGCACATCAGAACTTTGCTAATCGAAAGTTAATATGATAGTCATGATTAGAAGAGTGTATTGAATTCTCATAGCTGATTAAATATGGCTACTCTATGTTTTTGGACTGTACGTGCATATACTGTATGTATATATATATATATATATATATATATATATATATATATATATATATATATATATATACTGTATATCACACACACACACGCACGGAATTCCGAGGTTCATTGCCGCCCTCACATAAGCCCGCTATCGGTCCCTATCCTGTGCAAGATTAAGCCATTACCCGCTAAAATTATTCCAAATAATTTTTGTATTAATAATTGACATATTTCTATTCAGTGGGATGATATTACACCGAAAAAGCAAATTTTATAAATTTTCTGCACATAGAGTTCTTACAAATGACCGTCCCATAAATGGAAGATTGGCACATTGCATTAGCAGAATTAACATAACATATACATTATTGTAATTTTAACTTTGCGTGGTTATTGCTTGAATGAGGTGATTTTGTGGGTCAAACTTTACGTCCATGCTCACCCTTCCACCCAAAAATTTACTACCTTGAAGACCTATACACTTTGGTGTGGACTCAGTCTTTCATTGATATATGCTAGAACTAACTTCCTTCGAACATCCAAAAGTGAAACATTTTCTTCTTTGTTGGCAATTTGGTAGGTTCGCCAAGCATTTAAAACCATTATATCAATCATCTGAATAGAAAGAGCCACCACCATTTTTTGAGTGGACCCGAATGCGATTCAATGATATTTGTTTATGCAGCAAGTCCATTCCACCCATATGCAGATTATATTCTTGTATAGCTTTTGGGATGGATATATGTATTTCTTTCTTCTCTTTCTGAGAATATCTACGAACATTAGTGATTGGTTCTACTGCACTCAAGTTAGTATCCACAGTGACGACTTTGTTATCTTTCTATTTTAGAATCAGTATCTTATTTGTTGCATCGAATCTGAAGTCGCAAAGTCCTCTCTGTTCCTTCTTCTCTATGTCTTTAGTAGACATGACTGGACATTTGCTAGAGCGATTGTCCCTCATTGTCCCTATCGCTTTGATGTACCTGGCTTTCAGGGTTGTTAGTGCATCTACACTAGTGAAAAAGTTGTCAAAAAACAACTTGATCTGTTGTGTCTTGTCCTCTGAAATTACACTAGTGAGCTCAGAAATTACTCTCAGGCCTAAAGATCCTTCTTGATTGTCTGTTCTTCCACAATATGGTAAAAAATTATACAGGTAACCATTCGAAGTACATAAGCATCATATCTTGTATCCAAATTTGATTGCCTTGCCCCTCATGAACATTTTTGACGGGTGTCTACCATAGTAGCGAACCATCATTTCATCTAAACAAAGTTCACAATGAAAAATTTCAAATTTTAAAAATTCTTCTCGAATAGTATCAAAAAATAGCTTCAATTTATAGATTTTATCAAATTAATCAATTTTTGAATTATTATTCAGATGGAGGAACTTCTTGATTTCTCTGAAACGAATTTTTGGCATCGATTTATAAACGAATCCAATTTCTACATCTGGAGCTTGTTCCCAGTACATGTCTGCCTGAGGTAGTTTGTGGTAGCCGGAAAGCAACAAAATACATATAAATGCCTTTAGTTGCTCCTTATAATAATAATAATAATAATAATAATAATAATAATAATAATAATAATAATAATAATAATAATAATAATAATAATAATAATCCGTGACGCTACAACCTATAAAGGGCCAAGACCTACCAGCCGGCTGCTGGCATCATGGCCACATGCCAAAGCAGAATGGAGGTATCGTGTGGTTAGCACAATGAGCCACCCAGCCGTTATAGCTGGTTTGCGTAAGAGAATTTGGCTACCTATCGTAGCTCCCCAAGAGCATCACGATGCTGAGCGGGCACCAGTCCCATACACTGGCCGAAATTTCATGAGAAAATTTCTTCCCCCATGAGGACTCGAACCAGCGCGCATTCCGTAACGTGAGTCCTAGGCAGGATGCTTAGACCACGACGCCACGGCGCGGGACTTAGTTCCTCTTTACTTATAAAAAAAAACCAAGATGATTCTTCTGATTAGCATAAATTTTACTCTGATTTATAAGGATCCCCAACACTTTGTCAGAAAAAAATTCCTAAAAAATATCTACTACGCTTTTCCCATGTAGATAATATAAACTGTCCACAATTTCACAGTAAAGGCTCATTCATAATGAAAATTAAACATAACGTAAGCGTAAACTTAACGTTACAGTAAAATCAAGAAGTCATACCATCATTCACGATGGGAACATAAACATAACAGCAAACATACTTGGTAACCATGGAAACATAACAACGACGCCATTTCCTCATATTCTGTCGTATACTTCAGCGCTCCACGATTGTGTTCTGTTTGCAAATCACGTAAGCATAAGCATGAAAGTTTGGAGTTTGCAGACTTTCATGTTAACGTCTTACGGTAATGTTTATGTCAATGCTTATGTGAATCATTGTGAATGATCCCATTTGGTAGCCTGGGCGCAAACTTCTGTGTTTATGTTACGGTTATGTTTAATTTTCATTGTGAATGAGCCTTAAGTACTATCTGCACTGTAAGTTGCTTCATATATTATCATTTGGGCCCTGCTGTCACTTGTAGCTCAATTTGTTTGTTTGTTTGTTTTTTTTTTGATGATGTTGGTTTTTGAGTACCAGCACATGTTTTTCTCTTTTTATTATGAGGAATTTCTGAAGCCAATGGAAGAGTTTCATATGTTCCACCATTTACTGATAATTCTTCAGTTCTTACAAATACTTCTATTATTCCAGCTACATCTTGCACTTCACTTTCAGTGAGATCATTCTCACGCACATCTTCCTCGTCAGTTACTTCATCTGGATCTGGGGGTACAATTACAACCTCAATATCATCCACAGCCTGCTCCTCTCGTTCCAGGTCTTCCATAACACTCTGTATCTGTTTGACTTTTAGACTCTTAGTGTAATAACGTGACATAATGTCGTTTACTTATCTGAAATAAGAAATATAATAATGTTGTTTACTTATCTGAAATAAGAAATATAATGTCCGTTAGGGTATATAATGTAGGTCTACCATACAAGTGTACTAGTCTATAGTAAATTTGATGCCTTTATATCTCGTTAATGAGTCTCAGAAAATTGAAATAGTGATAAAATATCGCTAAATCATTCGTGTAATACAATAAATAATGAAACCTGGAACTGCAAGTGTACAGTATTACGCCAATGTCCCAAAAATGGGATGTTATAGAAAAATATGTATAATAATTACCTATGAGTTAAAATGAACGACGTGTTGTATTGTAGTACTTCGTAGAATTGTAACTAATGATTATGACACAGGTGGAATTATTATAACGCATTTGCAAATGCCAATTTCTCACTCCAAATAAAAGCAACAAAAATTAAGAGAAATATCTTATAATCAATTATTCCTACACTACATAAGGGCAATCAACAATGCAAAAACTGTTTCCCTCTCTTTAACAATATCCAGTACTACCAATATAAACACAAAAAGTATGACAATTGTTGTTCATCTTGTGTAGAAAAAATAAAATATAAATGTCCCAAAAAGGGACAATGGTAGGAAATGGATTAATCCAGTCTCTATCATCATATCCCATCTCCCTCAAATTCATTTTAATATTATCCTTCCATCTATGTCTCTGCCTCCCCAAAGGTGTTTTTCCCTCCAGCCTCCCAACTAACACACTATATGCATTTCTAAAGTCGCCCATATGTGGTACATGCCCTGTAATCTCAACGTCCCCATGTCAGGTGAAGAATACAATGCGTGCAGTTCTGCGTTGTGTAACTTTTTCCATTCTCCTGTAACTTAATTCTTCTTAGCCCCATATATTTTCCTAAGAACCTTATTCTCAAACACTCTTAATCTCTGTTCCTCTCTCAAAATGAGAGTCCAAGTTTCACAACCATACAGAACAACCGGTAATATAACTGTTTTATGAATTCCAATTTTCAGATATTTTGACAGCAGGCTAGATGACAAAAGCTTCTCAACCGAATAATAACAGGCATTTCTCATATTTATTGTGCGTTTAATTTCCTCCCGAGTGTCATTTATATTTGTTACTCTTGCTCCAAGATATTTGAATGTTTCCACCTCTTCCATTTCGTACAATATTCTGGTCACGAGACATAATTATGTTTTTCGAAATTTACTTCCAAACTTATATCTTTACTTGCTTCATATAAAATATACTGGGCTGTATGATCAATATAGCTGCGGTATGGCAACTAATGGGCTTGAAATGAGTACTTTTATACGATTCTTGTGAGTTGATGTTGAATTCCGCTCTCTTTGCCCTAGCTCTATATTCTGGATTTTGTTTATTACTTCACTTTACTCTGAATGTACGTAGGCAGTGACAGAAAAAATAAATGGACCGCCTAATTCTACTAAGTTCAAGATCCAACGCATTGTGCATGTGCAGTAAACAAAAGCGCCTGTATATATTATGCTAAATGTGGACAGTCTTGAGAAACTTGTCTACATATAGTAGGCTAACCAGATTTTTTACCTGAAATCCGGGGGCACCCGTCGCTCCACAGCACGATCACTACATTACTGTTAATGTTGTGTGCTGTTTCTGCTGATACTGTTGTTTTATAATAGAAATAATAATAATAATAATAATAATAATAATAATAATAATAATAATAATAATAATATTATTATTATTATTATTATTATTATTATTATTATTATTATTATTATTATTATAACTTGTATTATTTCATTAAATTACTACAAGATTAAAACAAAAGTATAACATAAAATCGCACACATTTTTATGATAAATTAATCTTTGTAATATGTCTTGGCTGGAAGCAAGCTTCGTTGATAATTCCTGACATATCATGGAAAAGTTTGTGATGACAATAAACATGGATTGGACTGTTTACACAATCCTGAACGTTGAGAAGTCCACATTATGTTCATAGCTGATACAACCAAATATATAACCGGGTATAACCACGATTTTCGTCCTGGTACACGCGAACTACTTTGGTTCGCAGAACTTTTTCACTAGAGTACCTACATGCAGTCCATGGACTTAAACTCTGATGGTGTTATGGTATGGAACGTAAAAGTATCTTCTTGTAGTGACATTGCCATGTCATTCGTGTCTGAGACAAAACTTTTGGAAGTAGTAAACAATTTAGAGCAACAACTATGGGTGATCACAGCACTTTTATGTCTTTATGTTGCCACGTGTTCGGTAACAAAAGTTCTTTGTCACTAATAATGATAGTCATTAATTTAACGCTTAAAAAAAACAAATCCTTTCACCAAATTGTCACTTACAACAATTTTGCTTTTTTAACTTTCTGACCTGATATTTTTCGTGTTTGATGTGCGCAATAACTACCAAGATTACCTACCCAACACACAAACAATTTCGTTTCCGAATTTAAAACTCTTAATTAAAATCAGAAGTTGCACATTCCTGCAATCACCAATTGCACAAATTGCTATGTATACAGGGTGTTTCAAGAGAAATAGTAAATATTTTTGGAGGTGGTAGTATAGACGAATTCGAATAAAAATTCTATATAAAATGTGTACAATTTTTATTGGGTACAGAGATAAGCTGTTAGAATGTAACCCAAGGAGCTGTTAAGCAAACGCAAATGATTACTTTCAATGCACTTTCGTTTCGTGTGTTGCTACTCCGGTTGCTATGGGCTTATTTATCGATTGTCATTTTTGTTTTGAAGGTCAAGTTGTGAAGTTGTGGTTTAGTTTACATAATTCAATTCTTCAACTGTGATTGTGATTTGTTGGCCAATTCTACTGTATCTTTTAAGCATGCCGCACGTATTTACAAATGCTGAGTATGCCGATATGGTATTTGTGTACGGGTTTTGTAACGGAAACGCTGTTGCTGCTTGTAGAGAATACGGCAGACGATTTCCTGACCGCAGAGTTCCAGATTCAAGAGCGTTTCCTCGTGTTTTCACTAAAATGCGTGAGACTGATGCAGTGCCCAGCAGTCACATTTCATCTGAACGTTTAAATGAACAGAATGTGGATGAAGTAGAAGACATTATTCAGTTGGTACAATGTAGTCCTGCAACAAGCACACGCAGAATTTTTTCCACGTATTGGTGTTCCACATACAAGAATATGGCGGACATGACGTATGCACGGGTTCTAGCCTTATCATTTACAGAGGAATCAACACCTTCGAGCAGGAGATGAAGATAAACGATTGGAATTTTGTCTTTGGCTACTTGTAAATTGCCGAGTAGCCTAACCTCATTGTTACTCTTCACTGATGAAGCCACTTTCACTCGTGACGGTATCAATAACACTTGTAATTCACATCAGTGGTCCGAAGAAAATCCTCATGCCATTGTGGAGACACATTTTTCAAGAACGTTTCTCTGTAAATGTGTGTTGTGGTATGATAGACAATCAGTTGATAGGGCATGTTGTGTTACCGCATCGTCTTATAGGGCTCCGTTATCTAGACTTTCTTCAAAACGAGCTTCCAGCAGAAGTTCTTTTGGCTACAAGGATAGGTATATTCTTCCAGCATGACGGAGCCCCTGCACATTCTAGTCGTCAGGTGATACATCATCTAAACCTAACATTCCCCGGAAGATGGCTCGGCAGATGTGGTCACGTTTCTTGACCACCAAGGTCCCCAGATTTTTGCCTGTAGAGATGGTTGAAAGACGTAGTCTATAAAGAAAAAGTAAACACAAGAGCCGATTTAATCGTTCTGATTATGAATAATGCTGCCCTCATAAAAGAACGCCAAGACGACCTCAGAAGAGCTACACGTGGTATTGTCAAGAGAAGTCGAAAGTGCATTGAAGTCGGTGGTGGAATTTATGAAAATCAATTTTGAACGTAATCATTTGCCTTTGCTTAACACCTTCTTGTGTTACATTCTAACAGCTGTATCTCTGTATCCAATAAACGTTGGACACATTTTATATGGATTTTTATTCGAATTCGTCTATTTTACCACCTCCTAAAATATTGACTTTTCCTCCTGAAACACCCTGTATAAACGATAAAGCTATTTATGCAACCCATCACAACATTAACATAGCCTCAAATCACCTTCATGAAGCCGTAAACGTCATATGTTCTTGGCTTGAAAATTGGCGCATCGCATTGAACTACAACAAATGCGAAACAATGATATTTACTTTTTTCGTCCTGCTAATCCTCCATGCACAAATCTTTCAACCAATGTAATACCGTGGAAACCAAAGGGTGAAGCTATAAAATATCTTGGAGTGCACTTAGATCGCCGTCTATCATGGAAACATCATACCAACAACAAACTTAAATTGGCCTACTCAATACTCACTAAATTATATCCGCTTCTCAAGAAGAAATCATCTCTAAAGCTACAAAATTGCATGCTACTTTAAACATCTCTATTACTACCTCTACTACTTTACGCCTGTCCTGTCTGGGGAAGGAGCTACAATGAGTGAAATTAAACACATTCAGTCATTTCAAAGAAAGTCCTACGAATTTCACTCAATTCTCCTTGGTTTGTCCGTAACAGCCAGCTACATAGAGAACTGGTATTCACACAATCAGTTTATTCATTCACAAG
Organism: Periplaneta americana; assembly: GCF_040183065.1. NCBI lineage: Eukaryota > Metazoa > Arthropoda > Insecta > Blattodea > Blattidae > Periplaneta > Periplaneta americana. The sequence goes on along the minus strand of NC_091131.1, from coordinate 131,401,039 downwards.
CTAAAAATTCTATAACAACCTAGACAATGTTCCAGACGCCATCCACTACTCTCTCGGAAGAAAGTCCACATTTCCCACCAGAATCAAGAGCCGACTTCCAATGGACCTCATATTATAATCAAAATTTATCATCACACCAATCTATGTATATAACTTATTAACAATTATTTTTGTCCACTGAGGAGCTCAATCTAGGCTGCCCTCAATTCTATATCACGTATTGTATTTCATTAGACGTGACCTGTATAGCGGTAAATTCGATCAATAAATTATTTAAAATTAAAAAATAATCGGAAGTAAGCCTGAAGCAATGCAGTGTTATACTACTGTACAGTTTCGGGAACGTCCTAGATGTCCCAGATTTAGTTATAAATCATCAAGGCGGCTCAGACAGTGATGTAAGAGAGAAAATAAAGGAGGCAAGATATGCTTTTGGACTGCTGAAACCAATTTTGAAGAGTACAATACAAAGTGTTCTAAAAAAAGGTTCCAGTATTTAAAGAGGAGATAGTATGCAGTAAAACAAGAAATAAAATTTCTATAAACATGTTCCTAAAATTAATATCTTCTGAGAAATGAGCAAATGTTCACCATGACTGTAAGAGCAACATACTTTCCACTATCAGCTCTTTGGCAAGAAGCAAATGAGGAAACAGAATGCAATCGTTTGTCATTACGCGTTTCCTTTCTTTCCCAAGAGCTAACAGTAGAAGATATGTTGCTCTTACAGTGACAGTCAATATTTTTCTCATTTCTCAGAAGTTATTAATTTTAGGACTCATGTTACTGTTACAACAAAACATGGTCCGATTCAACATATACGAAACTATAGTCCCGTCGCCCTTATTTCCGACAGCCAATCACGTTGCTGGTCGGCTACATTTAAACGTGTGCGTCTTGTGATTCGCTGATGATGACGTTATGCATTTCCTAAGGCTCGATAAATACTTAATATAATCGCCCGCCATTTTGGCTCTTTCGTTGGTGTTCGCAGAAAGCACACGAGGACGTTATTTGCAGCTCAATTATTTGCTGAATTACAGTGCGTTTGACTTATTATCATAGGAGCTACGACATGATAATGTTTAACGGTGTGGCAAATAGATTCCTCGTCTGGTAGCTCGGCAACGAAAGAACAAATATAGCGAACGATACTACCTACCTAGATTTTATAGAGCCTTCACTTCCTAAGACGTAAGCAAAGAGGAGGAATCACGCCGGGAATAACAGCGCCGCGACTATAACTTACCCGAATCCTCGTACAGCAATAATTGAAGACCTAACATTCTAAATGTGCTAAGTGCCAATTTGACAAATTCCATTTTATTCAATCTAAGGGCAACATCCATTTCATATTAAATTGCCTTTGCCGTAGTTCAACTGTAAGTGACTCATTCGTGCGTCAAAAGATCGTGTTGTAGATATCTCAACATGTATTTCGCAGTATGTTTTTTTATCAATATCTCAGAAAGTTGTTTTTGGCACTTAGCACATTTAGAATGTTAGTTAGGTCCGCAATTATTGCAGTGTGGAATCAGTTTACGTTTAGTACGATTACGATCTCTAACGTATTGTCGTCTGTTTAAGCGTTCTCTTGAAACAAACACAAAGGTATGCTGCGTAATACCTGTAATACGTAGTGACAAACGGCTGCATTCTAGTTACTCATTTGTTTCTTGCTCAAGAGCTCACAGTGAAAGATATGCTGCTCCTATAGTGATGGTAATCATTTCTCAGAAAATATTTAAACACAAAAGTAAGTAAGTACGTACGTACGTATGTATGTATGTATGTATGTATGTATGTATGTATGTATGTATGTATGTATGTAGGGGAGAGTCGGGTAGTATCGGACATCGGGTAATATCGGACAGTGCGTTTCTTTCATCTACCACCATATGGTAGTACCTGAATGACATGGTTACGTTTCTCTATGCGACATCACAGACACGTAACCATGTCAATCAGGTACTATCATCGTCTGGTAGATGAAAGAAACTCACTGTCCGATATTACCCGCTGTCCGATGCTACCCGACTCTCCCCTATGTATTTTTTTTTTCTATATCAGCATGCTCCATTACATTGGAGTAATACTACATGCTTTACATAAAATATTACAATAATTAGTTACATAATTTATGACATGAGAACAAGATATTTACAATTTTGATTGAGATCTTGAAATTCTTATAGATACAAGTGTTGCCTAATTGTACTTAGGTTACCATCATTGTAAATATTATTTCTAATTTCAATTACTGTTACATTTTGCCAAATTCTATGGATTTTATAAATTTTCTGAAGCTTTTGAGGTATGTTGTTGTGAACTGATCAAAAGGTGGAGGCCAGGTTTGACCTGTGCGTATTATGTTAGCTCGTAGAATTCTTCTTTCTTTTATCAGTGTGGCACATCTTAGTATTATATGGTTGACTGTCTGTTCTTCTTTTAGTCTGCAAGGGCACGTTGGAGTTAGAATAATCTTGAATCTGTGAAGCATGACCTGTCACAATAGAAGTAAATTCTGCCCTGACAGGTAAATTTATCTTCAATCTGTCTTTAATTGATGGGAAGAATGATTTCGTTATTGCGCCTTTAGTTGAGATAGTCCACTGCTCTTGCCATTTTCTTAAGGTATTTTCTCTCTCTTCTGTTAATATGGTATCTCTCGATATTTTGTTATAAGCTATTTCCCCTTCATCTTCTATGGCGGCTTCTTTGGCAAGACGATCAGCTATCTCATTCCCTAATATTCCGACATGGGCCTTCACCCACCTAAAGAGAACTGTCCATTGCTGTCTCTCCAATTTTTTCAATTCTTTCTTTATATTTTCAATTATTGGATTATGTTTATTTTTGTTCTGTAAAGTGTCCAGTGTCACTTTGCTGTCTGTGTTAACTACTGCAATATTCTCTGTTTCTTCTGTTATTTCTACATTCTCAATATGTTGTAGTGCCTTCAAGATTGCTATTTGTTCTGCCTGATTGTTAGAACATTTTTCATGCAGTTTGTATTTTGAACGATGGATGACCTTGTCGTTTTGGATTATGACCGCAGCAGCTCCAACTTTTCCTCCGATTTTACTTCCATCCGTGTATATATCTATTTTGTTTGCCGTATACTCTTAGGCGCTCTTATGAGGGGTTCTTCAGCTGGATGAGGCCAGTGAATCACTTCCAGAAGTGCATCGTACTCTTCTATGACTAGACGAATTGGAAGAACTCCTGCTAGTACACATGAGGCGCCATATGAAAGTGTTCTGAATGCCTTCGCTATTTTTATGTTCATTAGTCTTTGAACACGTTGATATTTCCTTAAGTTGTTTTGTTTTGTTAAGGTCTTCTCCCATATCGGTGCGCCATATGTTAGTACTGGTTCAATTGCACCCATGTATATGATTTTCAGTGCCCGATGTTCTAGACCCCATTTGAGTTTAGCTACTCTTGCTAGCATGTTTATTATCGGAGTGCATTTCTCTGTAATGTAATTTACATGTTTGTCAAAATTAAATCTGGTATCGAGATAGATACCCAAGTACTTTAGTTCGGATACTTGCTCCAGACGTTTATTGTTTAAGTAGATGTTCAGTGTTTTGTCGTCTCCTGATCTTTTCCTTGATATCAATAATGTTTTGGACTTCTTTTCATTGAAGTGCATTTTGTTTTCTCTCGCCCATTTTTCAATTTTCTTCCAATCTAGGTTGGCATAATTCTCTGCATCCGCAGTGGTTTTTCCTTTCGTTAGAACCCATTAAGTCGTCCGCGAAAGCAATGACCCTTGTACGATGAGTGAAGTCCAAATTGAGCAGCGAATTATACAGTATATTCCAGAACCCAGGACCGCTGCAAAAACCTTGTGGACACCCCATAGTCACAGGTCTCTCTATTTTAAAAGTATTAGTCCCCAGAGCAGCAATTCTATTGCTAAAATAACTTCTTGCAAGATTAAAGAGATTCTTAGGACATTTCAATTCTATAAGATTGTTAAGAATGCCTGGCCACCAAGCCGCATCAAATGCTCCTCGGACGTCCAAGCTAACTACTGCAATACAGTTATTTTCACTTTATGTATGTATGTATGTATGTATGTATGTATGTATGTATGTATGTATGTATGTATGTATGTATGTATGTATGTATGTATGTATGTATGTATGTATGTATGTATTTATGTATGTATGTATGTATGTATGTATGTATGTATGTATGTATGTATGTATGTATGTATGTATGTATGTGTGTATGTATGCACGTATCTAATGTCTACACACTTCACTTTAAGTGATTTGCGTTCCGCATAATGCGGATAGATGGAAGGACTGTGACCCATTTTCTAGTTGCACAACACTTCGGCCAGCCACGCTGCATGATGTGTATCTATGGAGAGTTATGTCGTGTACTAGGGTGAGTGTATGTGTAAGTGTTCGTGTAAGTGTAGTGTAGGGAGTCAGTGATGATTATGATGATCAGGAAGGGAGAAGGGGAAACCCGGTGCCGGCACGTAGCCTTCTCCTGTCGAATAGCACAAAGGGTGCCGCCAAGCTTAACGTCCCCATCCGACGCACGAATCACTATCAACAGTGACATAAGCCTTCTCTTCATATGCAATTCGGAGAGATTTGAGATTTATCTTAGGCATATTGGTGCACAATTTAGTGATTAGAAGTTGTGTTTTACAGCCACCTCACCTGGTCCCGGGGTAGAATTTACGTGAAAATTTCTGACTCTGTCGGGTATCGAACCCGAGCCGGCTAGTGTGGAGGCAGAATCGCTAACACAGAGCTAACTCGGCGGTACACAAAAAGTGAATTTCAAAAGAACGAAAGTTACAAATATATTTAAACACAATAAGTATTTTAAAAGAACATAAATTACAAATATTTTAACACTACAGTGGGTTTAAAACAACAGAAAAGTTACAAATATTTAAACACAAAAAAGTATTTTTAAAGGAAAAAAAATTACAAATATTTAAACACAAAGTATTTTTAAAGTAGTGTACGTATACTTAAACAGCAAAAGGAACTCTTTATATTTTCTGAAAATCGATCCAGTCCGGATATTTTGTGTTGAGATAATTCGAATCCTATTGCATTAGGAAATTCTTATGTTTTTTTGTGAAATATACATGGCGACCGGGTAGCTCAGTTGGTAGAGCAGCTGGCTACGGACTGGAAGGTCCGGGGTTCGATCCCAGGTGGTGACAGGGTTTTTTTTCTCGTTGCCAAACTTTCAGAATGGCCCCGAGGTTCACTCAGCCTCCTATAAAATTGAGTACCGGGTCTTTCCCGGGGGTAAAAGGCGGTCAGAGCGTGGTGCCGACCACACCACCTCATTCTAGTGCCGAGGTCAAGGATAGCATGGGGCTCTACCTCCATGCCCCCCAAGTGCCTTCATGGCATGTTACGGGGATACCTTTACCTTTTTATACTAGGGTTACATATTTTCAAATACTCCTGATATAGCATCGCAGCAAGAAAAGTATCTCCCATTATAAAACTATTTCTTAAATTCGCTTAAGATAGTGATGATCAGATTCCTACACTACATGTGTATGCACTGTAAAAGAATGAAAAGGCGTAAAAATTTCATGAACGGTTTTCAACCGAAGAAGTACCGTAACACGTGAGGAAGAGTTAAGGATGTCCGAGATGTTTAGATGATGCGAACAAAGTGAAATGAGTCACATAATATTATAAGTAGTTTTAGTAGTTTAAGCAATGGAATTATTTATCCAAAACTTCCTAATAAAATATATCAATGCATGAAGTTATCCTTTGTCTGCATGTTAGGGCGTACAGTTGCTAGGAACAAGGAGTGGATACTTCTATTTTTGTTTTTTATTTACTCGATGCACTAGCGACTAATGGCTTTTGTCAACTTTTATCCACTCGTTGTTCCCAGCAACAGGAACATGAATATAAAGAATAACTTTATATAGTAACCATCTAATATTTAATTATTATAATATTTATTTATTATTACGATTTATTAAACGTCGTATTGGATAAAATATCGCATGCCACACGAGAATAAAAAGATTTCATGCCCCTTGAAAATTATAACTCTCGACTTAGACCTCGAGCGCTAAATATTGCGCTCGTGATTACAATCCTGCTTTATTCCGTTGTAGCACAAATTACTATTTTATACTGCATGCATTTTTCTCTAATTTTAAATATTTCAACTGGACCTGAAAAATGTCAACACACTTACAAAGAATACAGACCTAGAAACAAAATTTGGGCCAATTAATTTTACAAAATTCCAGATACAACGCACTGCGCATGTGCAGTAAACAATAGCACCTAAATGTATGCTACTTATGGACAGTCTTGTGAAACTTGTTGCCTACATAGAGGAAGACTGTGCCCATTTTTTAATTCCAAAGTATCTACAGAAATGCTGCTCTGAAACAAAAATTAAAATAAAAACCATTATTTTTGTAGAAGGAAGCTCTCTAAAACTGCATAACGTAGTCATGGTATAGGCCTACAATAGGATTGAACCAGAGGTAAGAAGTTCGTACCAAAACTGTTAAATTGTGTGTGCCTGGACTATATATCCAGTACAGGAGTAATGTAGCGCTCAACGTAACCAGCAAAATAAACAGATACGGTCGGTCGGTAACCAAACTTATCTTTGTACCTTAGAATAAGAAACAAAATAGATAAATAATGTAAGTAGTATAAAAAGATATTTAACAATTGGAATCTTCGTAATTTTCAGTGTAAAATTATCTACCCATACGTATAAGAATAACAAAGAAAATCCATGAATATATCTATCTAGCGTTTTTACAATTAACGTAATTTAGCCTACACTTTCAATTTATCAAAAGAGATAGGCCTACTCTTCTATGTTGAGAAAAAAATATTTGTACTTAAAAAATGTTCGTTTTACGTCACAAGACGTACGTATTAGGAAAATTTTGAAACATGATACACTATCCCTTACTCTATCAGCAAATGAACAAACACAACATTGTGAATCTTACATGCATTTCGTATAAGGCACATCACAATAAACTCATATTTTTTCAAGAACACTTTTCGATTTTGCTTTAATGACTACTGGGACTTGTGCGGATTGGTATACAGTGTATGTAATTATATTTGGACCGTAATTATTCTTCCACATCTCGCGGTGTCAGTCATTTCTATATATGGACTGCAGCAGGGTGATTGATGCAGATAATAATTTATTGTTAGAAGAGCTATTGAAACATGCCAGTATTATACATAGGCCGAGAAGGAATAGAATTATATTCACTTGAATCAGATTTTGAAGTAGAATGTTTCTTTTCACTATTATATTTTCCTTGCAAAGAAAGGTATTCCATTATATAATATATTAGTGTTCTGCCCAAGGGTAGGTCTTTCATTGCAAACCCAGCATTCTCCAGTCTTTCCTATTTTCTGCCTTCCTCTTTGTCTCCTCATATGATCCATATATCTTAATGTCGTCTATCATTTGATATTTTCTTCTGCCCCGAACTCTTCTCCCGTTCATCATTCCCTCCAGTGCATCCTTCAGAAGCAGTTTCTTCTCAACCAGTGATCCAGCCAATTCCTTTTCCTCTTTCTGATCAGTTTTAACATCATTCTTTCTTCATCCACTCTTTCCAAACAGCTTCGTTTCTTATTCTGTCTGTCCACTTCACGCGCTCCACCCTTCTCCATATCTACATTTCAAATGCTTCTAGTCGCTTCTCTTCACTTCGTCGTATAAATGCCTTTATAATTTCTTAGCACAGTGGCCCTGAATTAATATTTGTTTTGTAGATTATATTTCCACATAACGTAATTTTCAGTAAAAGTTTTCTCCATTTCTTGATATATGATTATCAGTAAACCTTCAATATTGTATTCAACTTCGTGTGCTTGGAATATTTACTAAACTGCATAACTCCACTGCGAACTGCAACACGTAATGAAACTGCTTCTGTGCTGTGCATATTGCTGTAATGTAGTTACGAAAGTCACCCATGACAGCTAGTGCCACAAAGTCGGCGATATATATATATATATATATATATATATATATATATATATATATATATATATACGTAGCTGCATCCTACCTAAAAACTACAGTATGTTTTAGTACGAACTTTCTAACCCTAGATTGAAGAAAATTACCTCTGTCCCATGTTAGTCCTTACGAAGATCACTGCTATGACATCTCCATACTGAATAATTTGGTATGTTTTTTTATAATGACGCTCTAAATGGAATTTTGTAATAGTTGTAATACCTTTTCTAAAAACTAAATTCAGTGCCCCATTTTCTATTTCCGAAATTAAATAATACTTTCCTACAGATGATTCAATTAAGATTCTGAGCTTCGTTTAAAAAGCCTACCACTTGCGCTAGCCATACTGTAACTGACTCACAATAGCTCTGCTTACGTACAACATTGATTGACTACATGTTCCTATTTTAGCTCGTTGTTTAAGTCCTGCAATCGATGTTTGTCGATCACCGACTACAGCTTGACCAAATCAAAAGCGTCTAGAGATTATGCAATCTTTAGAAGAAAGTATTACACTGGTCAGAACTTTGAAGTGAAGATACACGGTACAAATGCATACGAACGCCGATCTCTCACATAAAAGATTGAAGCGTTTTTACTGAGGTCTGATCTAATAATGTTCTAATGTAATGTAGATGATTGACTGCGCAATACCTCGCCACTGTTTTCACAACTGACAGAAAGAAGTTCAAATTTAAAATTCGACCTTCGATAGGCAAACGCGATAGACTACAAATGTTTACGAAAAGAAAATATGCCTTATAATGGTTGTTAGACCTTTGACATTCGTTAAGATATCTTGAATGAATGATGAAACTGGTTGTCTATAGTGTGTAGTGAGAGAGACGTAACGAAGAATTACCTACCTTCGAACAGAACGTCCTACTCGGAATGGCCCAAAATAGATGCATGATTTTAATGTGCTTATATTATATAGTCCACGGGATGCCACATGCTATGTCCCTGATCTGAATGCAGATCGAGCCGAGTGTTTCCGGCTGGAGTATTCACCAGAGGAGAGTAGGTGGCCTTTGCGTTAAAAGTCAATATACTGTGAAAAATCATACACATCCTTTGCTGTGCTCGTGCTTTTTTCACATTGTATAATTATTCGCAGTATAATTTATGAATTACCATAGTATCTGCGATTTTTTTTAGACTCAGCAGACAGCTCAGAGGGGAAATACTTGTTTTCATTGCAGGAAGCAGTTGTCACCACAAAGGATGATGAATTTGAGAAAGCTACACTTGCAGTAACAGGTACATATTGTAGTCTTTTTAGTTTATTATTATTATTATTATTATTATTATTATTATTATTATTATTATTATTATTATTATTATTATTACCAACTGTGGCAACTTTCGAGGAATATCACTTTTGTTGACGTCGTACAAAATTTTGTCCAATATTCTTTTGAGAAGATTAACTCCGTACGTTGATGAAATTATTGGGGATCATCAGTGCGGGTTTAGGCGTAACAGATCGACTATTGATAAGATTTTTTGTATTCGACAGATAATGGAGAAAAAATGGGAGTATAAGGGTACAGTATATCAGTTATTCGTAGATTTCAAAATGGCATATGACTCGGTTAAGAAGGAAGTATTATATGATATTCTTATTGAATTTGGTATTCCCAAGAAACTAGTTCGATTAATTAAAATGTGTCTCAGTGAAACATACAGCAGAGTCCGTATAGGTCAGTTTCTATCTTATGCTTTTCCAATTCACTGCGGGCTAAAGCAGGGAGATGCACTATCACCTTTACTTTTTAACTTCGCTTTAGAATATGCCATTAGGAAAGTTCAGGATAACAGACAGGGTTTGGAATTGAATGGGTTACATCAGCTTCTTGTCTATGCGGATGATGTGAATGTGTTAGGAGAAAATCCACAAACGATTAGGGAAAACACGGAAATTTTACTTGAAGCAAGTAAAGCGATCGGTTTGGAAGTAAATCCCGAAAAGACAAAATATATGATTATGTCTCGTGACCAGAATATTGTACGAAATGGAAATATAAAAAATTGGAGATTTATCCTTCGAAGGGGTGGAAAAATTCAAATATCTTGGAGCAATGGTAACAAATGAAGGGTGCACGGGAATAACGATCAAGGTCCATTTTAGAAAGTTTCGAGAAAAACGAATTTTAAAGTTTAAGCACTTAATACTTTGTTATGTGTGTATTTAATAGAAATTGACGTAGTGGAATGTCAAGAACGATGATTTCTTATTACTAGCTAGACCACATGATAGTACTTTCTTTCCACTATAAGATAGCATTATTAACTCAATTTCGATTTTTGATGGACCTTGATCGTTTTTCCCGTGTACCCTTCAAATATAAATGACACTCGGGAGGAAATTAAACGCAGAATAAATATGGGAAATGCGTGTTATTATTCGGTTGAGAAACTTTTATCATCCAGTCTGCTGTCAAAAAATATGAAAATTGGAATTTATAAAACAGTTATATTACCGGTTGTTCTGTATGGTTGTGAAACTTGGACTCTCACTATGAGAGAGGAACATAGGTTAAGGGTGTTTGAGAATAAGGTGCTTAGGAAAATATTTGGGGCTAAGCGGGATGAAGTTACAGGAGAATGGAGAAAGTTACACAACGCAGAACTGCGCGCATTGTATTCTTCACAGGACATAATTAGGAACATTAAATCCAGAAGCTTGAGATGAGCAGGGCATGTAGCACGTATGGACGAATCCAGAAATGCATATAGAGTGTTAGTTGGGAGACCGGAGGGAAAAAGACCTTTGGGGAGGCCGAGACGTAGATAGGAGGATAATATTAAAATGGATTTGAGGGAGGTAGGATATGATGATAGAGACTGGATTAATCTTGCACAGGATAGGGACCGATGGCGGGCTTATGTGAGGGCGGCAATGAACCTTCGGGTTCCTTAAAAGCCATTTGTAAGTAAGTAACTTATTATTATTATTATTAGTATCATTATTATTATTATTATTATTATTATTATTATTATTATTATTATTATTATTACTTTTACAATTAGAAGTTCAGAATATTCTGACCCTACTGCCGTCTCTGTTTTGTGAGCAATACCTACCGACATTAAGCATGTAAGATTAGCAGTTCTAAGGTCTTGGGATCAGCATGATGAAAAATCATCGAGTAAGTCCGTAAGAGGACACAAGAAGCACGGCGAGGTGTAGAAGTAAAAGCGGAACTCGTACCCCGAGGCTACACTCGTCGAGGGTTCAAATCCCGATTCGTATAATAACCTCGTTGGATTTTTCCAACTTTTCACCAACTGTAAGCAGACTACAAGTTGTTTTTACTTGGTTATTTAACGACGCTGTATCAATTGCGAGGTTATTTATCGTCGATGGGATTGGTGATAGCGAGATAATATTTGGCGATATGAGGCCGAGGATTCGCCGTAGATTAGCTGGCATTTGCCTTATGGTTGGGGAAAACTTCGGAAAAAAACCATCCAGATAGTCACAGCCTAAGAAGGAATGGAATCCGCGCCCTAGCGCAACTCCGTATCGGCAGACAAGCGCCTTAGCCGACTGAGTTACGCCGGTGACTAGCAGATTGTAACCTAATCTCATAAGATTCCTCGGATTATCTCGTTTCAGCAACTCCACCGGACGCTATAGATATCTTGCGCTGTTGATACAGCGTCGTTAAATGACCAAATGAAAAGGCAGCCGTCCTATATACAAGACAGAAATCTCCACTTGCTTGCTCCAAATACAATTCCATTCAGGCGATGGATTTGTATCTATGATTTTTATTTCGTTTATTTTTAGGACGCTTTATCAACTGCAATGATTATCTAGCATCTGAGTTAAATGAAGGTGATAAAGCCAGCGAAATGAATCCAGGGTTCAGCCCTGATAGTTTGCCACCATTTGCTCGTACTGTGCTAAGGGAAACCCTCGGAAAAAAATTTAACCAGGCAACTTTTCCCAACCACGATTTGAATCTTGACTCGCTGGTTTCACAGACAGACATGCTGTTACTTGTGGTTATGAATGAAGGGATGAATGATTTAATTAATTACTCAATTAGTTAATTATCCTTCTATGTCCCATTAAGGTTCTATAGACTCTGAGGCTTCCTAAGAAGGAAAACCTCGTTTTAGTGTCACATGATAAGCTATGTCACCTGAACTGTATTTCTGTTAGTGCTATTATCACTCACACATGCAATCACAATCGCATCCTAACGCACGCAACGTACAATTAGGACAATTTGGATGATATAGCTACAATGATGATAAATAGGCCTACATTTTTTTTACGATTTATGAAAGGTGAACGTGATTTTATAGTGTTTTAAAATATTTTAAATATAATTTATTCCTCTTAAAAATCTTACCGTAATAGTTTGAAAAAAAAATATAATTTATTCATCTTAAAAACCTTACCGTAATGCTTTGAAAATATATATATATATATTCATCTTAAAAATATTACTGTAGTAGTTTGAAAAAAAAAAAATATATATATATAATTTATTCATCTTAAAAATCATACTGTAGTAGTTTGAAAAAAAAATATATATAATTTATTCATCTTAAAAATCATACCCCAATAATTTCAAGGAAAAATTCTTTCGGGGCAGGGTATCGATCCCGGGAAACTTCGCTCAGAGCGTGAACGCTCTACCGACTGAGCTACCCCAGGAACTACACACGACACCGTCACAATTTTTTCTTTGTATTCACACAACTCAAATGAACTGACAAGACGCCAAAACTCAACTATGAGGTAGCTCAGTCGGTAGAGCGTTCGCGTACTAAGCGAAGGGTCCCGGGCTCGATACCCGGCCCCGGAAAAATTTTTCCTTGAAAGTATTTAAACCTGCTTTACATGGAGCTACTACCTGAAAGCCAGATTTGCATCTTACCCCAATAGTTTGGAAAAAAAAAAATTTATTTATCTTAAAAATCTTACCGTAATAGTTTGAAAAAAATAATTTATTCATCTCAAAAGTCTTACCGTAATAGTTTGAAAAATATAATTTATTCACCTTTAAAATCTTACCGTTATAGTTTGAAAAAAAATATTTATTCAACTTAAAAATCTATCGTAATAGTTCTAAAAAGTAATGCAAGTACTTCTAAAATTTCTGAAAATACGAGTACATCAAAATTATTACAAAGATGTTTCGAGGCCTTACTGCCTCATCATTAGTAGCAGTGTGTCTGTAAAATATAAAAATCTTAACTCTTGATTGTTCTAAATGTTAATATTGCGAATTGAACATATTTACAACAATAAGCATTTTCATTCATTTAGTGTTCTGCCCAAGGGCAGGTCTTTCACTGCAAAACCAGCTTTCTCCAATCTTCCCTATTTTCTGCCGTCCTCTTTGTCTCCTCATAAGATCCATATATCTTAATGTCGTCTATAATCTGATATCTTCTTCTGCCTCGAACTCTCCTCCCTTCACCATTCCTTCCAGTGCATCTTTCAGTAGGCAGTTTCTCCTCAGCCAGTGACCCAACCAATTTCTTCTGATCAGTTTCAGCATCATTCTTTCTTCACCCACTCTTTCCAACACAGTTTCATTTCTTATTCTATCTGTCCACTTCACACGTTCCATTCTTCTCCATATCCACATTTCAAATATTTACAAATCAAATAAGATAAAAACAGACACGAAAATTTTACATAGGTAATATAAAAACAAAGTTACGCATTTTAGAGTCAAAAGAAATTTATGAAAACAAATAATTATTAATTAATCCGCATAATCTCAACCTCTGGGAAGGCGAGACGTAGATGGGAAGATAATATTAAAATGGACTTGAGGAAGGTGGGATATTATGGTAGAGACTGGAATAATCTTGCTCAGGATAGGGACCAATGGCGGGCTTATGTGAGGGCGGCAATGAACCTCGGGTTCCTTAAAAAGCCAGTAAGTAAGTAAGTATATACCGATCACCACAGCCGTAGAGATCTTAAAACCAACACGCACCCACATAACCTGTAAGTTCATCCATGAACAATCAAACAGATACAATGTCCTTCACAACAGTACGTCTCCCGAGCTGACCTTGTTGAGTACAAATACTTTCAAGTCATTTATTTCGATCTAAACACCAAATAATAAAACAGGATTCAATAATATTATACATCAGCGGTCGGCAAATGTAGTAGGTCTACATTTAGTACTTGTAGAACGCGACTTCTCTACCCCCACCCTCTATTTCACCTGCGCCAGCAGGTTTAGCATAAGAGGTGAATGAGCTAGGCAGATTTCCTGCGATCACTGTAGAACGGCTGAAGGTATAAAATGCAGACCACTGTACTAAATGTACTACACTTGTTGACCGCTGATATACATGATTCATTAGATTCAACAGTTACGATATTTGTATTTTAGAGACACGAGCTATTGATGATAGAGCGGCTAGGCCTCGAAACATATTCACAACAATTTAAAAATTTTTTTATATTGTGTTTTTAAACTGGTACAATAATATTTATAAGATAAATTATGTTTCAAGAAATATTCCGGCAGTGTTCATGCAAGAGAGCTTCTCTTTCCTGGGATGAAAGTGCTACAACTTTTTTTTTACTCTTGGTTTGACAACTGATTGACAACTGTTCCAACCTCAACTATTGCGCATGATCAGCGATGATTGGTTTCAAATTAATTTGAGATCATCCCTGCACTAACATTCCTGTATTGTAAAATAATTTACTGATCTTGTATATTAAACATGTAATCAAATTTCACAGTATATTTTAATAACCAATATAGATAAGCATGGAATCATACAATATTAATGGAAAAGTTATCTGTGTGCCAGTCCAATGGAAAAAGGTGAATGAATGAATGAATGAATGAAAAGGGAAATGGGAAATTGGAGGAGAGACACTAAAGGTACGCGAAAACGCACCCTTGCAAGAGAGTTCGGGGCTCAGAAAAACTGGAAATGTGAGCTCCAAGCCTGTTGGCCACTTGTCTCAATCCGAGTTTCGCTACTCCACTGAAGGAGCTGAAGAAACCTTAGAAGGGAAAATGCCGAAAAATGGACGTAATCTAAGTTACCACATAAAGGGGAGAGAAGCTTAGCTGCAGTTCGGAAGAAGAAACGCAGAGTGTTGTAATTCTTCACATTGAAAGGTCCAGTGTCCTTTCGCAGTGCCAGTAGAAGTCGAGTAAACTCGCTCATATAACAGGATAATGTGAAAGCTAAGCCAAGGCATCTATATAAAAGATTTATGTTGGAAAAATATCAAAAAATTTTTGGGGAGGAGGATGTAGGTCTGTGGGCCATTTTTTTAGGGCCTATCCCGACATTTGTCTTAACGTATTAGGAAAACCACGGAAAACCTTAGGCAGGATAAGTTGTCTCAATTAATTAATTAATTTATTTATTTATTAATTAATCTATTTATTTATTTATTTATTTATTTATTTATTTATTTATTTATTTATTTATTTATTTATTTATATGAAATTACACAGGCATTACTGCCCATAAAAACACCTTCTTAACATTTTTATTTTGCAACAAAAGTTTAAAAATAGCTAAGAATGTAAAACATATTTATATTTGCAGCAGAGTATTATAAGATATAGAATGAGTGAACTGAATTTTCTGAATATACAGTAATGACAACGAAGAGTATGTTCTTAATTAACCAAACTTGTCACAATGTGTTTCTGAAGTACAGTACAGTAGAACCTCTATTATTCGTGGAAATGAAGGGGATGGATTGAATGGTTAATCGAAAAAAATCGGATAATGCGTACCTTAAAATATTTTCGTAAAATTAGTGAGTAATATTTACACTTCCGTAATTTCATCCATAGTCTTGTAATTAACAGACTAGGTAGTGGCTGGGAAGTTCACTAATTTAAGTTTGGTTGTCAACGATGGGTTTTGTAATGATTGTGAAAATATATGAATAGTGGAGATCTCGTGTTGTAGATTTGCATACTTTATACACTCCTACCTCGTATTCTGTTGCGAAATGAGCCACAGTTTCTTTTTTCCCAAACCATTCAATAGCTTACACTTTTTCTTTGATACTTGCCACAACAAGATTTCTTTTGGCACCCATAGAAGACATTTTGTATAGAAGTTATGCAGTAAGACAATTTAAACGGTAGACCATACTGAGTAAGGGCGAAGACTTGTAATAGCACTGTCAAGAAAAAATAACGTGTTAATAACAATGTACTGTACTTCGTATATTTCTTCAGAAAAAAGCGAGAGAAAGACAGACGGATAATCCACCTATCGGTTAATATAGTGACGGATAATCGGGGTTCTACTGTATAAGTTCTGTTCCTAAAAATCAATATCATTGAGATCATTTAACTTATTATAAAGGGATAGTATTCTGATTAGAGGTGAATTTTTATTACTGTCTTTGACCTAGGAATATGGAAAACTACTTTTTTACGTGACTCAACGAATGGGACACAAAAGGAAATTAATTTCAATCTATCTGAAGAATCGAGTTTATTTGTGAGTATCCTCATGAGAAATAAAATTGTGCATACTGATCTCCTATGTTGGAGGGATTTCATATTTAACATTGATCTTAGCTGCAATGTTGGTGTCCGAATAGCACAAGAATTTTTAAAGGATTTAAAATACATACATATATCTTAAAAATTTACTCTGAATAATTTCAACTACATGTAGTTGATCTTTATGCACTGGTTCCCATATGATTGAGGCATATTTTAATTTACTTCTAACTAAACTGTTGTATAGTAGAGTCGGAACTGCAGGATTATGAAACAGTTTTGAATTTCTTATAGCAAACCCAAGTGCTTTATAAGCAGAATTAACAATTGGCATAATATGTAAACTAAAAGTTAAAATTTTGTCACGTATTACGCCTAAATCCTTATTTATTTATTTTTTTTGTTGCTGATTCTAAACGTACGTCATTTATAAAATAATAGTTTCTTCACTTCTTTTCCGTGAAAAAAAAAACTCGTGTATTTACATTTATTTGGATTAAGCGACTGACAAATTCTTTTTACACCAAGATGCATCTGTTTAGGAGACTGAAGCACAACTATCTTAATTAGCATGCGTTAATGTGATTTAAGATTGGTTTGCACTTGATCCGTAAATCTTCCTGACCGTCAGGAAATGGTTTGGTGACGGTTTAATATGCTGAGAATGCCTGACTATTCGCAGGAAGCCAGAGTTTCAAGTTATTGTTATCGCTGCACGAACAGTCGAACAGTAAAGTTCATCAACGTATTCCGAATCTCACTGGACTGGTGGTTATCAATGACGTCACGCTGCACCGAAATAGAAAACTGCTTGAAGATTCAAGGGATATCATGGCGGCTGTGCGAGTTGTTGTATGTGCTAATCTAGTAAGATTCTGAAAAATTTTCAGTGACCGCGCTCAAAGAAAAGAGAGCACAAACAATTTTGTTTCTTGATCCAGTAGTAAAAACTGGTCCGTTGACATGTTCCTTCATAAGCCATTAACTCGTATTTTTTCACATGCTGCTCTTTAGACAAAAACAGCAGAGCACACGACCATGACACAACAATGAAAAATGTCATTCGTCTGCCAATTCCTACCCTTTATGAGAATCAATCCGATTTACTGAGGCGACTGATAAACACAGCCACTACCTCCTTTGCAAGCTGATGGAAGTGCTGCTATAGCGCTGGAACATCAATGACGTCGGAACACTGTGATGCCACATGATTACTCAGCCAGTGATGTCAAATGCAGGGAAATTTTCCACATTTCGGGAAAAAAAGTGATGCTTTGAGGGAAAATTTGTGTCAGAGAGGGAATTTTTAACACTTTTGACAACTTTTTCAGTTTCATTTCGCAATATTTCATTTGTCGTTATTCTTTAGCATTTTCCAACCTGATTCTAGAATTATGAGTATTGAGTATTGTTCGACTATGTCAAATAATTAATTAATGGAAGGAGTTAGTCCGATGAGAGAGAAACAGTAGTGAGACAATCAAAACGAATGAATTACCCTTAAGTCGTTGCGTGAGTCAAAGTAATATTGAGGGGTTCACAACCAGAGTGGACCAAGTCCTTCTGGAATAGTTCTGAGATATTGAGTCTTAAAGTTCCTGGCTCACGCTTAGCAACCTTCACCTTCCATGGTAAATGCTGCCCTCTATGGAATAACAAATGAGTTATGAACTTGGTTTGTTATGGCAATGAATAAATCTAAGTTTTCTTCATCCGAGATTGTATTAATCCACAAACTGACCACTGGTGGGCTTGATCCACTCTGGTTGTGAGCCCCTCATATGAGACCCATGACCTGTCCTTACTGATGACGCAATATTGGTTCTTTTATCAGATTTTTCATCGGCCTTTCATTCTCTTATACAGTGACTTGAGTGAGATATTCTGGGAATTACCGAGCTCGTAGTTAAAGAATATTACATCATTTTTTTTTTTTTACATTGTGATTGCATGACCCAGTCATTAGAGGCAGAAAGTCCAGAGGCGTTCATTTTATCTCCGTTAGTGAAATTAAGCTGAGGTGTAAACAGCGTGTCCAGCAATGAAATAAGGAGAGGTCGAGGAAAATTTTACTCGTAAAAGGGAAATTTCAACCTATTACGAGGGAAATTATCGGAATACAATCTGACAACGCTGTGCTCAGCGCTGAAATTCGGAATAGGTCTAACTGAATGTGCGTATGATCATGACGGTTGCAAACTGCTGCAGAAACAAACCTATAATACTGTACTTACATTTATTTTCGTGATGCAGTGACTGTTGTCAATATTATTCTCACAGCTTCTCACACGATACTTGTTCGAATCGCAACCACATTCCTTACCATAGACAAAATACAAAGGACGCACGCTGACGTCGCTGACCTTGTAGACAAGCAAGGAGAAGCAGTAACTGCACTCACCACCAGAGTCCAGCAGTTACTGAGTGAGAAACATTACTGGCCTGTATTAAGCTGTATCTACGCGGTTCAATTTTCCATGAGCGTACGCATTCAGTTTGGGGTGAATATTGAAACAACCAAGTTGAAAACGCACGTCAATTAAGATGCATGTAGGATTAGTGTCTACATGGTGCGCCGTGTTGAACGTCATGTTCACTACGTATGTATTAATTAATTAATTAATTAATTAATTAATTAATTAATTAATATGAATCCAAAATTTAGAAGGCACTCGTATTTGTTATAACCTTCAATAAAGCTAATTGTACTTGGCGCTATTTTGAGCTTAAAAGGTCCACCATCACCAAGCAAAAGAATTTTCCGTTTGTTCGTAGTTTCGAAGAACAATCAGCTGCTCGCTACGTAGGCTACTACTGTTGAACGAAATAAAGCACAAGATACATACCGGCGATGGGTAGTTTTCAATTGCTGTATACATACATTCCCATTTTTAGTGCAAAAAGGTATGCATAATTGAATGCGTTTCATTCAATCTTGCATGCATTGCTTGAATGTACAGTTAAAAAAAAATTGAAGCTTTAGGAAACCAGTCGATATTCGGGCACTATTCCCTTTCATAATGAAGCAAATAAAGCCGCGAAATGTCAGGAAAGTTACTGACTTGCATGGAAATTACGAAATATACCCCAAATATGTAGGCTTAATTCAATGCGGTTCTTGTCTTCATTCCTCTTTTTTGCCCTCTCTCTAGGTAAGATTATCATACGCCCCGTAAAGAACGGAACAGTCCTCTTTTTTGGTCTAGGTGTCCGGCGTCCGCGTAATTTGTCTGGACTAGCAAAAGTCTCGTATTTTAATTAAAATTTATTTCATTATGTAAAAATAAGTAATTTCTCTAGCAGACTTTTACTTCATAAATTAATGTTTAAATTATTCTTTTGACTTGTATAAGTGTTCTAAAATGTTTTAATATGAAATGAGGAAACGTGTCCAAAGCAATAGCTGAATCACAGCTGAATGCAGGTCGCAACACCTCAGCCTACGTTTGAGAAGTGAGGATATAGAATTGTAGAGGTAGCTGATACAAATCACATAATGTGGCAGTGGTGGATTACGTCATTTAGGTGTTAGCAATGGTTGTTTATTTATCGAATTAGTAATATAAATACATTTACACAACATTATTCTATGAAATATTTCCCTACAGTTATTTTTTTTAAATACTACACAATCAACATTTCTTTGGAAATGAATATAATTTATTCATGTTACATTCTTCAGTCAGCCAACGTGTAATGCTTTTTATATAGAATTTAATATACCTATGAACTGTTATTAACTAATTATTATTATTAATTACATCGTTTCTATGTCAATCCAATCAATAATTCACTGTAAAGAACTTGACTTATATATGTGTGTGTGTGTAATAATAAGTAAAATTATGTTTAACCATTGTTGTTCTCTAATCTTCTTCATCGACTCGAGGAAAAACTACTTCGAAATCTGGCGTTATATCTGATAGTCACACATAACTGAGGCGTTTTGAATAGCATTGACGTATGCTCCAAACTCCTATTTCTCGTAAAATGCGCTTGAAGTTTAATGAGTCGGTTAGTTACTTATCTCTGAGTGACATATGCGCCATTATAGAGATCCATGCTAATAAAATAAGCCTACTACTACTACTACGCTACTACTACCATTACCACTACCACTACTACTACTACTGCTGCTGCTGCTGCTGCTGATGATGATGATAATAATAATAATAATAATAATAATAATAATAATAATAATAATAATAATAATAATAATAATAATAATAATAATAGAGTTTTAAGTTAAACATACATACCATATAATAAACTATGCCAGGTAGGCTATATTAGCGAAGTCTTCGATAATCAAGGACGCTGTAGTTTTATTGTCCACTAATTATAGCACTGAAATATTGGTGATGAGATGGAGGGATGTAATTTGAAAGTTTCTGAATATCTTCACGTTTTTCTCGTGATAATGCAACAGGTTTATTGTAATTGTTCGGAAGAAAACTTTTGATAGACCGAATTCAACGGAATCATAAACATTGCCTCGGTTCTTTTGTAATTTTACCCAGTAAGGTGTGCCCATACTGTATGCAGACTTAATGCCGAATCCCATCTTGAATTCTTCTGAGAAAACAAAAATCCTTCCCTGAGAAAATTTAGATCTCTTTATTGGTTGCTTTGTTGTGTGAGACTGAAGTATAGTAGGCCTATACCTACAGCCCTGAAATCTTTCCTATTCACCATCACTACATCAAAGGGGTTGGACTTTCTGCCCATTTTAATGAGCTTGGCACAGTGAATGCTTGTAAATACTTCCCTTCTCTTGAGATAGATTTCAATATTGCCAAAATCACGATCACAGGGTAAATAAGAGTGGCCTGTCACCATAAAAGTATGTTCTACTTTTTTAACCGTCTCGAATGAATGTTACGTAGGCAGTTAAGTACCATATTGAGATTTTTATTTTGACCGCTGCAGTTGTCACTAAAAATGTGAAGCGCGTTTACATGTGATGGGATGTTGTTTTCAACGTAATGCATTAAACAACTTGCTACCTCAGATGAACCTCTCTTGCCCACAGTCTCATCCCAAATGTACACAAAGGCCTTTCCTGTTACTATAATTTGAATTCCAAAATTATATGTCCATAATTTTCTTTTGTAGTATTGAATTCCAGAGTTTATCTTAGTGATTAGTAAAGCCTGTTGTAAATCTATTGATATTGCAGCAACTGAAGGATTTTCATTATCTACAAAGTTTTTGATAAGAGCATAGGCAATTTTTGCTCATTGGTCGTGCAACATTTCATCTGCGTTCAATTTTTTAATTTGTTCTGCATCACGGACTTCATCCAGATTTTGAATTTTGTACTTGACTTTATCACAGAAATTGCAAGTGTCTGATATGGGTGGCGTAAAGCAAAGATTAAACTCAGTATTAAATATACGTCGATAAAATTATTCCTTCACAGGCTGTTCATTAGGATAACGTTCAATTAACCAGTTACTGTACAGATCGTACAGTTTTGAAACATTCAACTCTGGGGCTAAATGCTCTACTGTAATGACTTGACATAGCAGGTAAACTCTTGATGTGTTCTATTACTTTTGTCCGCGTAGTCTTTTTCTGATGTCCACGCTGGTCTCTATCTAAACAGTCTGTTGCTCTCACCATCACGTACAATACGTAACCGTCTTTCAGTTAAACCATGCATGTTCTTAAAAGTGACAGAATAAACACTGTAAGAAATACCTTGGAAGAACATTTGCATTCCACAGTACGCAACCTACGAGAGGGCCTGTCCTTAACTCGTGTTCATTTTACATCCTCACTTGTCATGAAATTGTTTAAATAATCATTTTGTGTTTCATAATCCCCAATTTTCCAGAATTCATTAAATACAGATTCTATTTTATCCCTTTCTACTCTATCAAAACAACCACAACTATATGAAGCCACTATTATTCTTGCCTTCACAACTTTCTTTCTCTTTTCACTTAAATATTTTTCTCTAGATTTCGCATCTTGTTGCTTACACTTGCTTTCCACTTTGATTCCTATATTCAGCGGTTCCTAGAAGAAGATGATGCACCACTTGTTTCACTCATTACTTAGCACTGCTATAAACTAACTTTAAGAAACTAAACACCGTAAACACAGTACGTCCGTATACTTCCCAGTGAGAGAAGACTGAAAGAAATCTTACTGTTACAAGAAGATTGAGATGTAGGGTAACTGATACTGGAAAGGAAAAACATTACGTTTAAGTCTGCTTATTGACAAAGAGACGATAAATTAGTCACATGAGGGATGACGGATTAGGGAATCTTACGAACATCACGTTTCTAGTTTGCTTGTAGACGAAGAGACAATAAATCAGTGGACAATAGGCCTATTGGAAAGAATAAATATCACGTTTGCAGTGCTTGTTGAGTAAGGAACCACATTAAATACATAAACACATTTGTTTTTAGTTTTTTTAGTTGGTTATTTAACGACGCTGTCTCAACTACTAGGTTATAGCGTCGATGAGATTGGTGATAGCGAGATGGTATTTGGCGAGATGAGGCCGAGGATTCGCCATACATACCTGGCATTCACCTTACGGTTGGGAAAAACCTCGGAAAAACAAAATCAGGTAATCAACCCAAGCGGGGACCGAACTCACCACGCCGGTGGCTTTTCATAAACACATTAAAATAAAAAAAATACTGTAAGTGGGTTGGAATTAATATTGTCAAACATTATAGAAATAAACACTTCACAGCAAGAATTGGACGAAAATGTAATGGTTGATACAAAATGTATGATATAAATGTGACATATAAATTTAATTTATTACTGTTATGATTTTGTAAAATATAGCCTACAAGAATTTTGTAATAGCTAATGTTTCATTATTTTAAACCTCCTGCGTATTAAAGATGAGCAAATGTAAATGCTTCAATCTGGGTAGAACAGCTGGCGCATACGCCATTGCTATTCTAAACTACTCAATTGGATAGAAGGTTCTTCTCCAATATAGGGGAGAGTCGGGTAGTATCGGACATCGGGTAATATCGGACAGTGCGTTTCTTTCATCTACCACCATATGGTAGTACCTGAATGACATGGTTACGTTTCTCTATGCGACATCAAAGAAACGTAACCATGTCAATCAGGTACTATCATCGTGTGGTAGATGAAAGAAACTCACTGTCCGATATTACCCGATGTCCGATACTACCCGACTCTCCCCTAGTATCCTGTATTTTGATTTCACGATGTTCATCTGTGAAAACAATTGCTCACACTTATTGATTGACGCATGCATAGTACATTCTGTGCTGCAAGCAAAACAACTCTAATAATAATAATAATAATAATAATAATAATAATAATAATAATAATAATAATAATAATATGTGTTGGTTTTGAAAAACCACGTAGAACCTTGCAGCAAATGACGCATTTAATATTTGTTTCATACTGAAACAAAACTTTCTCCTCTCATTGCGAATGGAAGTTTCTTTTCTTCACAAACAACATGGAAGAATACAACTTAGATAGAGACATTGTGGAGGTACAAGCGCCACTGATACCACCATTCCACATTGGGCTATACAGTATATTAAATCTGATGGGAAGAAATTATAATGAACCCACATATGCATCTGATAGGCATTATATTAACAAACATGTTATTACATATTAATATACACAAATATTCATTCGTTCAGTGTTCTGTCCAAGGGCAGGTCTTTCACTGCAAACCCAGTATTCTCCAATCTTTCCTATTTTCTGCCTTCCTCTTTCTCTCCTCATATGATCCATCCTAAATCTTAATGTCGTCTATCATCTGATATCTTCTTCTGCCTCGAACTCTTCTCCCATTCACCATTCCTTCCAGTATATCCTTCAGTAGGCAGTTACTTCTCAGCCAACCGATTCCTTTTCCTCGTCCTGATCAGTTTCAGCATCATTATTTCTTCACCCACTTTCCAAAAAAACTTCATTTCTTATTCTGTCTGCCCAACTTCACACGTTTCATTCTTCTCCATATTCATATTTAAAATGCTTCTATTTGCATCTCTTCATTTCGTCGTAATGTCCATGTTTCTATTCCGTGCAGTGCCACACTCCATACAAAACACTTCACTAATCTCTTCCTTAGTTCTTTTTCAAGAGCTGCGCAGAAAATAAAAGCTTCCTTGGCCATTGCTATCCTCCTTTTGACTTCCTGACAGCTGCTCATGTTAGTGCATATACTACACCTCAATTATTTGAAGCTGTCTACTTGTTCTATTATCTCATTTAGAATTCGAAAGTTTACCTTCTTTATTTTTCTTCCTATGACCATGTCTTCGTCTTATTTACATTTATCTTCATCCCTTACTGCTCACAGCTGTCATTTATCTCCAGTAGCATATTCTTTAGTAACATCTCTTCTTCTGCTAACAACACCATATCATCAGTAAATCTTATGCATTTCATTCTTCTTCCTCTTACTATCACTCCTTCCATATTCTGAAAACAATTCTTTACTAAATCCTTCAAGTAGATATTGAACAGGTTAGATAGTAAAGGGCATCCTTGTCATACTCCTCTCCCAATTCCACTTCCTTCTGACATTTTTTCTCCTATCCTTACTTTGACTCGTTGTTTCATATAAAGATTACTGAACAGCCTTCTCTCTTTCCAATCTTCTGTGCCTATTTTCTTTAGGATCACCATCAGATTATTTCAATCCACTCTGTCAAAAGCCTTATTTAGGCCCACAAATAGTACATACACTTCTTTATTCTTTTCTAGGTATCTTTCTATGTGGCTAGATGGAGGTAAAAAATAATAGCTGCACGGAACTTGTTGTTTCTTTACTTACGATTTCTTAAAGAATAACTATAAAATTACTTTGTCTACCACAATGTCCTAAAAAAAGAAAAAATAACTGGCATGGCCAAAGTTTATGTTAAACACTTCTAATATTCATAATCATAATCACCACCACCACCACCATCATCATCACCATGACAACGATCTTCTGTGCCGTCGTCACTGCTGTCTGTGTTGCTGCCATTCTCAGTTTTGTGACGACATTCGCCTCTTGCTTGTGACCTTTCCAGAATTTTTGGTTCACTTAATAACTGTCGAACTTCTAAGGGCAAAGATTCTTGTCTTTTCTGTGGGAAAGGAGAAGCATTTCAGATAACAGGATCTCGGGATAATAAAAGAAAGCTCAACACTGGTTATTTGGGGGAGGGAATTGAATTAAAAGGAGAAGTGGGAGGAGAAATTTAAAAGGTACGCAAAACGTGTCCTCACAAAGGGTTCGGGGCTGAAAGGGACTGGATATATGAGCTCCAAGCCTGTTGGCCACTTGTCTCACTCCGGGTTATCTCTTATGTAGTATAAGTAGTAACCTGATCTGGTGCCAGGAAGTCAAAAGCAGGATAGCAATGGCAAAGGAAACTTTTAATAGAAAAAGGAGTATCTTCTGTGGACCTGTTTAAAAGGAACTAAGGAAGAGACTAATGAAGTACTTTTTGTTGAGTATGGCACTGTAGGCTACGATTTAGGAACATGGACATTACGACGAAGTGAAGAGATACGACTAGGAGCATTTGAAATGTGGGTATGGAGAAGAATGGAAGCGTGTGTAATGGACAGACAGAATAATAAATGAAACTATGCTAGAAATAGTTGATGAAGAAGAATAATACTGACACTGATCAGGAAGAGGAAAAGAAATTGATTGGGTCACTGAGTGAGAAGAAACTTCCTACTGAAAGATGCACTGGAAGAAATGGTGGATGGAAGAAAAGTTATTGGCAGAAAAAGATATAAGGTAATAAATAACATTAAGATATTATAGGCATATGGATCGTATGAGGAGACTAAGAACAAGACGGAAAATTAGGGAAGAACAGAGAAAGCTGGATTTGTAATGACATACGTACACATGAGCAAAAAATTATGAATAAATGCATACTATACATACGTTGTTATAGTATCCTTCAAGGGAAACGAATGCCACTTGATTTAGGGACTTAAGTACCCTCTTCAGGTTGGGGATCTGTGAATTTTTTTGAGAGAATAGCGAGTAAAAGTAAGCAAAGCATTTGTGTTGAGTGGGACGCATCCATAGTTGAGTTTTGCTTAGATAACACAACAATTCGAGTTTTTCTTAAATATGTAGATTGTTTTAAAGGTGCACAGAAATTTAGTTCGGAAGAGTGGATTAAAAAGTATAATGTAGGCTATATAATTCAGGGTTATCCACAGTTTCCATTACTTCTAAAAATAACTTATACCGAGATTTGGTGAAAATTAGAACGGATTTTATATTTTGGCATTGTCATAAGAGAGAGTCGATTATTGCGGGGTGTTGGTGTTAGGGAAGAGTTGTTGTATGAATGGTTTATTGAGAGTATTTTGGACGTACTTGATATTTTATGTAGGTATACAGAGAATTGGGTTTGATTCGATTAGCGCAGTGGTACTCACTAAATTTACAGAAGAACCAAAAGTGAGAAATAGTAATTTGGTGAGAGGCGCAATGCATTTCACAGTACTGAGGCTTAATAAAATGCCCGGAATTTTAATTATTAAATTATTATTATTATTATTATTATTATTATTATTATTATTATTATTATTATCATCATCATCTTCATAATTATTTTAGTATACAGTGAAGTAACGGAACTAACACTTAGCCTACATGTTACTGGAATTTTAGGGCCGTATTCATAGACATTCAGAGAGCGGGCTTTCTGTGGATGATCAGCGAACTAACGTATTTCGTATTCATAAACCAGTGTCAGCGATATGATATGATATGAATCCTGTTTAGCACGCTCGTAGCCCGGGCTAGCGAAATGTCTATGAATAGCACCCTGTAAGTTTAAGGGCGGAGTCTGTTAGCTACTCTTCTGCAAAATCATATGAATAATTATGACCAGGTTGTTATTTTATTTCACTTTTACTCTGTTTTGAATTTGGAATATTAGAAAATAAAGTATTGCATACAGCTAGAAGGCACTCCTTAACAATGTCGGCATCTATAAATAGCTTAATTTCTGTTATGTGGTACGATGATTTTGTTGTCAATTCCTTTTCGTGTACAGTGGAATACATTACTTTCTGTTCAGATATTACGATCATTTTTAATATTTTCAGTTTTTCTATGCTTGATACTTGTCATCAAAATTCAAATGCACGCTATTTGTTATGCCTATTAAGATAAAAACGTTTATAACAGACACAATAAGTACATGAGAGTGACATTACCTTTTTTAAAGAAAACAAATACAGACTGATTATTTAGTCCTGACAGCTCAGCGACGCGAAAGAGGGGAAGTAATAGGAGGAGTGGGAAGAGTTCCGGAGTAGAGATAAGGGCGAGCGGTCGGTACAGGAATGCAGTACAGCTTAATTGTACTGGAAACATACCGCTCTATCACACGCAAGACATCCGATCGCTCCGAAGGCAAGCGAGTGAATAACCCAAACACCCCTTGGCGTGACTAAATGAACTTCCTTGACCTAGGCACACATCGCCGGCGGCTGTCAGGACTAAATAATCGTACTGTGCGTGTCGTTGTTGAACACCTTCACTGGCAGTAATGATGCAGGGTGACCAACGTTTTCTCCAGTTACACATTATAACGGATATTAAAAAAGCAATTCTCGAAAAAGAACAATAATAGTAATATTAGTTCAAGAGGCGCAATAAATGTCTTTGAGAGCCGCATGCGGTTGAGAGTGAGGAGTAGGTTAGATGTTCTCATAGAAGTTTCCTTTCTATAGAACAAACTTATGATATGAAGGATTGAGTCAGTCTTGAGCAGAGCTGGAATGCATACAGAATGGATTGATTTATAAATTAATAACCCATTGGCAAAAGTAGTTATATCCACTTGAATTTTTTTTCGCTAGCGAGAAAACTTGTATCGTTTTTCTGATCCAAGCTTTTTTAAAATATTTATATTTAAAAAATATAGAAAATACATTTGTTAGTTAAAAAAATCTGCATAACATGGCATGAGAAATACAATTTATAAATTAAAATAAAATGCAGTTGACTGCTTTCAGGGCTAGACAAAAGGTTTAACTGATTTTAGAACTGAAGCGTCTGCCATTTTTTGTATAGATGCAAATACAGTTGTCTTGGATTTGGGATATGAAATTAAACATAATTTATTAGTTTGAAGGATTTTATTATCCTATCAATATACACAAAATTGCATACTACCGTATTTTACAAAAGATCACTTTCGGTTATTCATAAAAAATTTGTCAGGTCTTTTTAGTTTAATAAAAATTAAAAAAACAGTCTTATTGGGGTGAGTCTCTACTATATTTTTTCCATCCTCTAACATCTCACATTAATATTCTCATCCTTCATTATTCAGAAAGTAAAACTGATAAATTAGCGAAGAATAATCACAAAAGTAACAGTTAATCTCCGAAAAGGCAGATAGAATAAATAAATGAAGTTTGTACAAAACTACTAAGAGTATATATTAATAATATACAGCTGTTTTCCAGTGTAGTCAAAATATTATTTTCTTCTACTCACTTATTTATAAATGCCACATAATTTATTTAAATGAAAATAAGTTTCCCCGATGGTTATACAAAAAGCATGTAGCTATTTTTGCAATTTTAAGTTTGAGGTTGCCATTTGAACATAATGATTTTGCTGTTTTTGTTATTGCAAATCTGTCTGATGGATATAACTTCATTTTCAATTGACCACAGTAGGGTCTTCTTCCTCGATTTTACTTGGTTTGTAATTGTTGCATATGTTTAAAATGTTTAATTCGTAACCAAGGAGCAAAGGAAGAAGCAAAGGAAAATCTCATTCTTTTTAACAACTGATTTTTCTAATGGCCTACTCAAATTATAGTTGTAGTTTTCGATTGACAGCCTAGGATACAGAATCTGTCTGCAAGTCTGTACAAGAATAATATTCATGAGTTTAATACTAGGACATTCGATGAGTAATGGCAACAATGCTGTAAATCAGTGCTCCTACCGGTGACCATTGAAATCTTGTACTTCGTAACAGTGCAACAATTATTTAAAAATTTTGCAATATTGAAAGTCTCAAAGTGGCCATATTTTATAAATACAGGGGCTGTTTCTGATCTGTAGTACGCAATACAGCAAGAGAAAACATGCAGCTCAGTGGTTTAGGGCATTACAAGAAGCCTGTGGGAGAAAAGTTCTACCATACTGAACTATTGCAAGTTGGGTGGAAGTCAAAAGCATTCGCTTCCAATCAAGAGTTGACACCGAAGAACTTCAGATTGATCATTGAGAAAGATATCCAGAAATGCTGCTGCAGATGGAATCCGACGTCTAGCAAGAATTTGGCAATGTACTGTTGGAATGGCAGGAGACTATATTTGAAGAATGTAATGTCAAAAGTAACCTAAAGAAATTTAGTGTGAAACAGTAACTATGTTGCCATTACTTTTCGAATCCCCTAGTATTTATTAATGTTGTAAATAGGGTGAACGAATTTCAATTTGTCATTGAAGCTGATGTCTCAGAAAATCTCATTGTATTTATTATGTAGAAAATTTTCTGGTACCACTAACTCAAGTCTACAATATATAAGAAAGAATATTGCCATGATTTTGTAGAAATATAAACGAGCTTCTTCTCTCACCCTTTAATAAAGATGTATTTACTGTCTGAAATGTTGGAAGCATACAGACTTCATTTATATTTGTTACAATCACAAATTATTATAATAATTGCATTGTCACTTTAGCTTCTCATTCAAACAAAGTAATTATTTCTCAGCCACCAAATGTTTCATGTTCTTATGTAACAACATTAATTATATTTATTACTGTATGTTGGTGATTGTTAATCATATTAACACTTAAAAGTGGGCAAATTCTTATCCAACCAGTTTTCTAAATCTGGCACTTGTTGCTGCAACTTATCGAACAAGTTCTTTTTATGGAATTTTGGGTCGCTCACGTAGTGTCTAATGGTCTCGCTCACAACTTGGTACTTGTCCAAGAACTCCTTCCCCTGAAAAGAATTTATAAGTATGAGTTATATTTGTACAATCTCTTTCAATCTCAGAACTAACCGGGTGCACAGTAGAGCGTATCGAAAAGGCCAGAAAACATTTTTTTTTTCTAAATTAAAAATGTATGGGTTCGAAAAAATTTCATAATAGTGCCAACGTTTCGCACAAAATATTTGACCTCTTAGGAGAAATTTTGGTCGAGCCGCAGAGGGATTCTTTTCGATTACCTTATTTTTTCTAACATAAAAATTTTTACAAGCCTTCGCTTGATGCATACTGCTATGATTTGTTATTATTGACAGTTAAATCAAAAGAATTATTATTTTTAAGTTCCAAGAAATGGCAGGAATGCAAAATAAGAGATACAAATATGTTACAAGCCGCATCAACCCAGAACTTCCAACGGAGAGATGGCTGCTAACGAATTCCACGCACCCACTCACCAACTACTATATATTTATTCTGTTTTTATTTTCATTTTGCTCTCCGAAAAAATAACCTGTCTTCTCCTCACAGGATTGGAGTTACTTTCTTGTATCCACTGTGGACCTGATAAAAACATCTTTCTTTTTCGTCACAGTATGTAGTCCAAACATCCCTGACTGTCTTCGCCAGTCTCTCGACCGATTGTGTATGACGTGGGAAGCAAGGAAAATTTTCATTCTAGCAAATTCATGATGATACACTATATTTTGCAAATCTTCAGTACTTAAATAACGAAGATTCTGGTGTAATTAATTTCATAAAAAAGGAAAGACAAAATATGAGTTGTTCTCACTGATCATTCGGTAGTCAAATTTATTAAACATTATTATATAGCCTACTCAGTTTTTTTCCTATAGGTTATTTATTATTATTTTATTCTATTTGTATCTTATATTTGTCTGTATTCATTTATTTATCTGTATTAATTGTATTAATCTAGTCTTCCTCTCTTCAGTTAATAAATTACACAGCTACACTTCATTTAATTCTTCCTCACTCTTGTTATGTTTCAAGGTATGCTTTCCACGTCCGTCGCTGGGAAGTGCTTCAGTAGTGCTTGGCCTTTTATTCTGAATTACATGTCTAACAAATTCCTCGTATTTATCCAATGTGCTGAGAAAATAGATGTTCGCATACAGGTATACTCTGACAATTGATCTCAAAACTGCAATCGTGGTTAACGTTCCTTTATTTTTAAACCATTTTCCTTTCTAGATCCAGTGATTTTCACTTTTTACTGGTGACATGTTTTGCCACAAATATGTAACCTTTTATCGTGACTACCAAGCACCCAGTATTCTGAAAACATATTTTTTTCTAATATTATTTTTTTAGAAACAAAATGCATTAACAATAAGTGATTTCCTTTCCTCATATGTACTTCCTTTCCATTAACATTGACGTTTGATTGCCCAGTATTTGAAAGAAATGTTCATTTTATGCACACTGCTTTTGCACAAGAACGTTGCAAAGAACTGGCTTTAGCATTACCATTGCTCGTAGAAGAAAGTCAAACTTCATCTTTTGAAGGAAATGTGTTCACTACAATTTGTGCTCTTGTTACAGGTCTGAACCATTATGGGAGATTTTATCTTATCATATATTAATTTCTCCTGACTGATTTCACTTTCTGATCCTGCAGTAGACCTATATATTTTGTCTCGATCGCTGTCATTATTGTAATCCATAAAATCTCATAATAAAGATCTTGGTTCGTTTTGTGATCTTTTATCAGGTTTTCCTCCAATAATATATTATCTAGCAATTTTCCTTAGTTCGACTGGTGGCGATGAAATACTTAGTCATCATCACAGATTCATCTATAACAAAATTTGAATGTCATAGTAATTCAGTACATTCAATATCCTTCATATATATATATATATATATATATATATATATATATATATATATATAGGTATTGTTATTATTATTGTTGTGAAAAGTGATATCCTAAGAAAATTTTATTGAGGTAGACAAAAAATAACCCATATAGAAACAGTTGTATGTAATAAATAAATATCAGTCGCTAAAAATCATTATTTTAATTTGTTTCTAGTCCATAGAGCGAGTCATTTTGCTTGTTTTATATTACAAATATAATTACCTCAGAAAATACTCCTTCTAAAATATTTACCTATCTTTGTCAAAATGAGCTTGCTTTTGTACAAGAAGAACCATTTTCTTTTTACTACAGAACATCTTAACAATACTTTCAATAATTTCGTTAATGCTATTCTTTCATATTCTAGAATATAACAACAGTGGAAATATAAATCTTACAATCTTCCTCATTAATACAGTGTTGGCACCTGCTAGTTTAAGTACAAAGGCATCTACATTTGAATTGATCAACATAACATTTCTCCAGTACAAGGTGCAAATGAATAACTCAGCAGAATTTCAGATCGAACAGCTCATGTATGATGTAACAAAAGAAAGTGCAATAGAGGAAGAACAAATTGTTTGTATGCATCTGAAGTCTGATTAGTGAAATATGTAGCTAATCGGCGATGTATGCATTGGAGGGGGAAAGGAACTGGCGACCCTACCCATTATCTCCTACTCCAGTTACCTCATGAGTGATGCCTTATTAGTGTTAGTTATGAGATTCAAATCTGTCTTCGGACAGTTGACTGAACAACAACAACAAGACAACCATACTGGTGGAAACTTCATAGTTTTCTCACACTCTTATTCGGAAACTATTGCGAGTAGGATCATACCTTTTGACCATATCGATGTCAAATCTAATAAAAAAAATCATTAAATTCCTTTGGCGTATTTCAATAGCGTGGACAGTTTTCGTGTAAATTTAATTTAAAAACTGAACAGATTGCAACGTCCTAGCGAGAGAGGGAGACTCGTGTACAAAGACAGATCTGAGTTCGTTGACCTCTTACGTCTTTATTACTAGAAGAAATATTACTGTTTAGCGGCGATGTTGCCGAACTCCTGAAATTTCCAACTTAATTTTCCAATAAACCGTGCATTTAATTACAAAACGTAATGTAGGTTTTCTATTCCTTTATGTGTACCCTATCGTCCCTTTCAACTGGCATGGTTATTTCACTTCCAACCTGTAGTGATGATACAAAGGTCATGTATCAAAATAAACCGACAAAATGTTAGAAAATAAGACTTAAGGCAAATTGGTCATTTTACTGTATTATGACTTGCATTCCACCAAGACACAAGTCCGTCATACCAAATTAAAACTATTTTTTTTTCTTTTTAATAGCTTATCAGAAACTAAAAATTGTAAAAAAAAAGAAGTGACTTAAGTCTCAATAAAATGTAAATAGAAATGTTACTTTATATGCTAATCTTTAGACCTCCTGCGGCTCGATGAAAAATGTAATCAGAGACCTAGTTTTTTTTTTTTTTTTTTTACTGCTTACAGTAAAGACTACAAGACAACTTTTATTTACTCTTACGATGTGAATTTTTTCCGCCCAGTTATCTCTGCGGTAACGCTTCTCCTTACAGATTAGCCGGCCCGGATTTGATTTTCGTGTAAGATCTCTACCTCGGGGACAAAAAAAGGTGGTGGTGTATAACTTCTAATAATTAAATTGTGTACCAATATGCCTGGGTTAAATCCCAAATCTCTCGCAATGCATATGAAAAGAAGATATACTAACTCTTGATGTGATTCGTCTGTCTGATGGGAACGTTAAAGTTAAGCCTTGGTGTTATTGACAGCACTAGGCTACGTGTCGGCATCGGGTTTCCACTTCTCCCCTCCTCACTTTCATCGTCATCTTCACCCATTCCCCACACTACACTTACACAAATGCTTGCATATACACTCACCCTATACAAGACACACCTCTTCACAGATATACATTATGGTTCACAGTTCTGTCATCCATCCGCGATATGCGGTTAATAATTTATATGCATTAATACTATAGTATATAATTATGTCCATGTTATTCCAGTGTCTCTTTTGACTTCAGTAATTAATTTTTTTATACGAACAACAGCAGGGAAGTATTATCTATCTTTATAATATAAATTCCCATCCCCAGGTTTAGGTAGATAAACACAAGCGACTAGAAGCATTTAAAATGTGGATATGGAGAAGGGTGGAGCGTGAGAAATGGACAAACAGCTGTGTTGGAAAGAGTGGATGAAGAAAGAATGAAACTGATCAGGAAGAGAAAAAGAAATTGGTTGGGTCACTGGTTGAGAAGAAACTGCCTTCTGAAGAATGGACTGGAAGGAATGGTGAACGGAAGAAGAGTTCGAGGCAGAAGAAGATATAAGATGATAGACGACATTAAGATGTAGGGATCATATGAGGAAACAAAGAGGAAGGCAGAAAATAGGAAAAACTGGAGAATGCTGGGTTTGCAGTGAAAGACCTGCCCTTGGGCGTATCAGTATGAATGAATGAATACTAATAATACATCTGTAACCAAAATTTTTCTGGTAATTTTTGCTTTTCCAAAAATAATTGGTATTGACATGTATAATTAATCATCTTGAGACCAAAAATTGCATTTTTGGAATTTTTGTTTGTATGTCTGGCTATCTGTCTGTTTGTCTGGATGTTTGTTACTTTTTTACGCGATAATGGCTGAACCGATTTCTATGAAAATTGAAATATAAATTAAGTTCCTTCTATCTTAGATTTAGGCTATATGACATTCAAAATACTTAATTTAAAAGGGGGCTTAGAAGGTGGCCTGAATTAATGAAGTCGAAATATCTCGCTTATTGTTGATTTTCATGTTACATAACCAAAGTTTCTTCGAAAACGGTTTCCGATATATTTTATTCTGTGCAAAATTTTGATAAGACTGATATTTAACGAACTACACGAGTTTTAAAATAACAATACGTTTTATCAGCGCCGCCTCACTAATAGGCTATAATGAAATGAAAACAAATGACTCCGTGTATTTAAGGCGGCCTTGCACAACAAACGGAGATTATTATTCATTAGCACTATTTTATATGGATATAATTATATTCTATGATGGGAATATATAAGTGTATAAATGTTTATGAGGAACAGATGCATTTTAGGACCCATACTAAATATAAAAATATGCAAAGCCGCAAAAAAGGTGAACGAAAGTAGCGTTTCGTACATTAAATTAACGATATGTATAGTTTTTTTATGTTGTCAACCAACCATTATTGTTGAACATTAGTTTGATCATAATCATAGCGGCAATTTCGAATCCTATACTGAAATATAAAAAAGAAATGGATCAAATTCTCCCTGTTGGCTTAAAATGTAAGCCTAGAAATTGAAATTATTGAATTATAAACAGAAACTTTTTACTTACTTCATTTACACTTTATTTGGTCCACATAAAATACTGTAATTTTATACACTTCAGTTTCTTTTTGTCCACAGAACATAATGATATTTTTAAGAGTTTTGTCGTAAAGATGATAATTTTTTACTGGACCAAAAATACAATATAGAGTAAAAATTAGTATTTTTACCGTTGAGGTCATTGGAGCTGGGTTATTTTACAAAGAGTCACGAAATGGCGCTTCTGTGCCCATAATTTATCCATATTCGTTTCCTTTGTTTCTTAAACTAATATTTATATGCCACATTCATTTTCATTTTTTAAATTTACATTAACAATGATGCACAACCGAGAGAGATTTGGCTCAAAGGTAGAGTTTGAGACTCGCATTCGGGAGGTCACGGGTTCAATCTCTGTGGCCGACCAATCTGACTGGGGTTTTTCATGGTTTCCCTTAGTTATAAAGGCAAATGCCAAATTGGAAATTTCATGCCATGATCCATCACCGCCTCAATTACAAACACGATAAACATTAATCAAAATCTATGATCAGTTACATGAACACAAGCCATCTACAATACACAATATAAACAGGAGCGCAACAAGAATCAAAACGACCTACTGGGTTACCCACACATTCTAATCACGCGCCATGACCACAGA
Organism: Periplaneta americana; assembly: GCF_040183065.1. Classification (NCBI taxonomy): domain Eukaryota; kingdom Metazoa; phylum Arthropoda; class Insecta; order Blattodea; family Blattidae; genus Periplaneta; species Periplaneta americana. The sequence continues at coordinate 131,364,611 of NC_091131.1, read as the reverse complement.
TGTTAAAGCGTGTATAAATAAACTTAACAAATAAAAAAGCTCAGTGTGGCCAACATAACAAAATATCTTCGTACACAATCCACTCTATATTGATAATAATTTTGAGTGATTTATTAAATGATGCATTCAGCGCTAATGTGGAAAAATATTAACGAATTATCTTTGCACCAAAAACGGATGTTCCCTGAACCAAATGACCCTATTCCAATTATTTGCATATAATAACAGGTAAGAAACATAGTAAAGGAATTATCCTTGTACCAAATGAGAGCTCACCCGACCTAAATGATCGTATTTTAATATTTTTAAAATAGGTTATTTTGCGACGCTTTGTCAACATCTTAGGTTATTTACCGTCTGAATGACATGAAGGTGATAATGCCTGTGAAATGAGTCCGGGGTCCAGCACCGATAGTTACCCAGTATTTGCTGATATTGGGTTGAGGAAAACCCCGGAAAAAACCTCAACCAGGTAACTTTCCCCGACCGGGAATCAAACCCGGGCCTTTAATATTTAAATACAATTTCAATTAAGTAACATATTAAACGATTTATCCTTCTATCAAACACGGATGTTCCCTGGATCAAATGTCCTATTTTATTATGTAATTACTTTATATTTATTTCTAACAAGTGCTGCGAAGCGCACGGGTATGGCTAGTTTCTTAATAAAACCGCTTGAATTCCGCAATTGCTGTGAAATGACCTTGCTCTAACTCGGGCTATAAAAGTAACAATAACACTCACCCTTCCCAATCGGTATCCTCTCGCCGATCGAGTTATGCTTTAATAGACTCACCAAAGGGGCAATTGGATAACCTCCCAAATTGAAACAACTCATCCTGCCTAAGGTTTCTCCTTGGTTTTCCTAAGGCGTTAAGACAAATGTCGGGATGAGTCCTAAAAGAAATGGGCCACGGACCTACATTCTCTTCCTCATAAATTTTTTGTATTTTTCCAAATAAAAATCCTCGATATGGATGTCCGGACTTAGCTTTCGCACATTCCCTGTTGCATGAACGAGTTATTCGACTCCATCCGCACTGCGAAAGGACACGGTGCCTTTCAATGTACAGATTTACAATTCCCTGCGTTTCTTCTTCCGAACCAGCAACCATACTTCTCCCCCGTCTTCCGCCCTTTATGTGGTAGCTACTAGAATACGTCCACTTTCGGCATTTCCCCTTCAAAAGTTTCTAGAGTTCTTTCAGTGGAACACCGAAACTCAGTAAGACAAGTGGCTAACAGACTTGGAGCTCACATATTTAGTTTCTCTCAGCCCCGAACTCCCTTGCAAAGACGCGTTTTCGCTTAGCTTTTACAGTTTTTCCTCCCATTTCCCCTCTCTCATTCCTTCATTATCTATGCTCAGTCGTCTGGAGTAGCCAGATATAACGAGTCCAACAGAGTTAGACGATCTGTCTGGTCACACATAGTTGCCCTGATGATGGAATCTATAGGCTATGTACTTTCGAAACGGTGGAAATGTTAAGTTCTAGAACACGGTGGAATACCCAAATGTATTTCTGAACAACAAATTGCCTAGGGTATATGAAAGGAAGATCTCTTAATTGCTTTGCTTCCCTAATGGCAAACGTTATTTCAACTTTATAAAAATATGCATATAGGCATATCTATACTCTCACTTAAACTCTTTTTTTTTTCTCCTGTAACAAGTTCTTCATAGCTACTCGTAACATAATTCTGTAAGCAATTACACACCTCTTTGTACTTAACAATGTTTGAAACCGTAGGCCTATGCCGTTTTAATGTTTGTTTTCTCTTATCTAAGACAATGTTCAAAAAATCTTTCAGTTGATTTTTAATAAATGGTTACATCATTTTTAAATAAAACAATTAGCTTTTCAATAAATGTTATTATATTTCCAATTCATTTTTGGATGAGCTTATCCGTAAATACTGAGAATAAACTGTCAAATTGTTTAAGGGGTAATGGGTAAAATTTATATTTTCTATATTTTTCAAGTTACGTTCTTGATTTTTGTACATATAATCACGGTGTGATAGATAATGATATGTTGAAGTTTTATTTCTGTGAGTAAAATCATTCCTGAGTTATTAAAAAAATATTGTGAAAAATTTGCATATTTAAAAATGAAATATGTCTCAATTTTTTTAGTAAAATGTTTGAAATTTATTTTGCAAGACCAGTCGCATATTAAGAAAAAACGATCGTGCATCAGTTTTTCTATATCTTTACTACAAAAGGGGAGAATTTTTATAACCACTGCATACCTAAATATATAAATTTTCCATTGACACTATAGTATTTTTATTTCAAAAAGTATTCATTTAATCATAAAACCCATAAGGTATCTTGTTAATCACAATGTATAGTACAAGCAGTAAAAATTTCATGTTCCTAGCATCAAAATTGTAAGAACCTTTACACTTCGAACCTGACGAAATGTGCTGAAAAAAGAAAGTGTGTAACTTGTAAAATTTGCATGGAATTGAAGTTCGAGGGTGGAGCCATTTATATATTGCGTAATTGTTACTTTTCGAGCACCGCAGAGCATTAAAACTTGCTCAAAATATAAATAAGAGTGTGCTGATTTATTTTTACAAGAAAACGATAATGCGATTTTATCTGAAAATGACCAAATTACCACACCTAGAATATACTACTATGCATACAGACAGATTGACTTACCTTACCTCCCTTGGTCGGACTCGTATATTATGTTGAAACTGTGTATTCACATAAATATCTCTATAATTATGTACTTTCCAGATTCTCTTTATATTTCATGCAATGAGCAGAAATCAACTTATCTTAAATTCTAAAAGGCTGAATGCGCATCTACTCCGTAAATATAATTAAGATAGTTACAGGATGTGAAAAATAGCATTGAATTAGACATCAGGAACACCTAGATAATGAGGAGCTATTAGACCGGAACAGGTTACGAGTCTAAAAGGGTAATGACGACGATGATTATGATAATGATATTGGTCATGGCAACGTTTTCGAAGGGGAATAGTAAAATTAATTTCTGCTTCAATTTCAAAACCTATTTTCCAGACATATGTGTCTGAGAATTTTCACAAATGCCTAAATTTGAACGTCCAATTTTTTATAACTTCTATTACCTTTCTGTCATTTCAAAATCGTCATTTAATATTACCTGCACATAGGCCTACATAACCTCAGGAATTGTTCATTTAAGCTGTTTTCCTTAAACTCTAAATAAGGTAAAGTTTTGCACCAGAAGTGCTTTCTCGTGTGATGATCGATGAATGTATACTCAGCAGTATTCTGAGTTTTCACATTCACATGAATAAATCTAAACTTAAGCATAAATTCTGCTGTTCTGGTTGTATAAATACTCACTTTGTTGAATTGTTCTTCTGATTTAATGTTCTCAAAAACAAACTGTACTAAATTTGCCATATAACTTTCCTTGTTTGATGCTCTGTACCTGGAACAAATTTAGACATATTTTCAGTTTCTTGTAAGCTAATGTGTGTCAGATAATATATTAATAAGCAATTCTGTTGCTCATCTCTCCAAAATCACTGAAGTTTAATGATTTTTGTAAAAAAAAAAATAGACCAATAAATGGGAAAGGAAGGTATGCAGAAAGAAGAAATGTATAAAGAAAGTAGACTGAAGATGAACATGAAAGAGGAAGATTATAGTATAAAAGAGGTGAAAAGAAAGGAGGCAAAAAAGGGAGACAAAGTAGAAAAAGGAGGAATTATATTTCCTATTTGCATGCAATCCTACGATCAACTCTTAATAAATTTGGAGATCGGGAAAATCAAAGATATGGGAAAAGGAGGGAACAGAAAAAATAACAATAGGAAAGTGACAAAGTGGTTAAAGGCAAAATATAAATGAAGGTAGACGAAAGGAGAAAGAAACAAAGGAACAAAGTAATATGGAGAGGAGGAAAGAGAGGGGAATTTAAATAGAAGGAAGAAATAAAGGCAAGGAAGCAGAGGACAATAAAATATGTGAAAGGGAAAGAAAGAGATATGAAAAAGAAATATTGAAAAGGAGGTACAGTCCGAAGACTGATTGGAACGTCATAAGTGGCGCCAATAATGCATCACTCACGAGGCAACTAAGCCAGGAGGTAGTCGTAGTGGGTAGAGTGACCAGTTCCTTTCCTCCTTCATTGCATAGGCCTACATCGCTGACTAATCTTATTTATATCAGCTCCTAGTCTAGTCTGAAATCCACTTGTCTTCTTCAGTCAAACTCTCTCACTTATGTAGGTGTCGTAAGAGAATTTAGCAAAGATAAAAGCCAAAATCTTGTGGTAACAATACGAAATTTTAAAGTTAAGTAGGAGCTTTATAACCAAAACTTATGACAATTTCTCGACGCATGAAATTTCTGCTAGCCTCTATCATCACCTATCATCGTATCACATAGGTACTGGAATTTTGAACACTAATGGACTATTAGGTCCCGTGCCGTGGCGTCGTGGTCTAAGGCACCCTTGCGTTACGGAATGCGCGCTGGTTCGTGGCTTCATAGGGGAAGAAATTTTCTCACGAAATTTCGCCCAGTGTATGGGACCGGTGCCCACCCAGCATCGTGATGCACTTGGGGAACTACGGTAGCGAAAATCCGGTTTCTCAAACCAACTATAACGGCTGGGGGGATCATTGTGCTAACCACACGATATCTCCATACTGGTTGGATGATCGTCCACCTCTGCTTCGGCATGTGGACGTGAGGCCAGCAGCCGGCAGATCGGTCTTGGCCCTTCATGGGCTGTAGCGCCACGGATTTACTTACTTTACAATGGACTAATAGAGAGCAGGAAGTTCTTTGTCGAATACATCTCGAGATTTCAGGCACCAAACAATTCTAAGGATTCCCACGGTTACTTGTTCAACGAGTTAGTCCAGTGATATGGTGCACTAAGTTTTTCATTACTTTATACACCGGAGAATATAATATTATTGTAAATACTTGATAGATATTCCTGCGTTGTTAGCAGAGGAGGAGACGATACTAAGGGATATGCTAGTAGAGCGAAATGACAGCTGTGAGCAGTATGGAGTGAATATAACTGCAAACAAGACGAAAACCATGGTTAGGGGAAGGAAAATAAAGGAGTTAAATGTGCGAATTATAAATGATAGAGAGCAAGTGAACAGCTTCAGATAATTGGGATGTGCTATAAGCAGTAAAATGAACTGCTGCCGGGATAGCAATGACAAAGGAAACTTTTACTAGAAAAAGGAGCATCTTCTGCGGATTTTTGCAAAACAAAACTAAGGTAAAGACTAGTGAAATGCTTTGTGTGAATTGCGGCATTTTATGGGGCAGAAACATGGGCATTACGACGAAGTAAAGAGAAAACAACTTGAAGCATTTGAAATTTGGATATGGAGAGGAATGGAGCGTGTGAAATGGACAGACAGAATAAGGAATGAAGCTGAGTTGGAAAGAATGGATGAAGAAAGAATTATGCTGAAACTGATCAGGAAGAGAAAAACGAATTGGTTGGGTCACTGGATGAGAAAAAACGATCTACTGAAGGACGCACCGGAAGGAATGGTGAACGAGAGAAGAGTTCGGGGGAGAAGAATATGTCAGATGATAGACAACATTAAGATATATGGATCATATGTGGAGACTAAGAGAAAGACAGATAGTAGGAATGATTGTGTTTGCAATGAAAGACCTACCCATGGGCAAAAAACTATGAATTTATTTCAAATATACAGAATAAAGAAATATAATTACAAAACAAACAAAGAGAAATACAAATAAAATAATACAAGCAATATGAAAAGAAGATACAGTAGTATTAACAAAATTTGAGACCGAATGAGCAGCGCTCGTGCTCGGTCGCAGTTCAGATATAATATTAAAATAAATAATAATAATAATATAAATATATAAGTAAAATAAAATAGGAACTAAAATATAATTACAGCGGCAATGGAATTATATAATATAATATTAACACTATAGAAGAATAATATCGTACGTGAAAAGTAGGACTAATATATATTTCAAAATTATAGAATACAAATATAATATAGGTTGATTAATTCATACACATAGGCTATAAATTTATGTAATCAAATTGAAGATATTAACACGTTTCTAATTTTCTTGTTATATGTTAGTGGGTTACATGTTAGAAGTTCTGGGTGTAATTTAGTTAAAGCATTGTACAACCGAGGGCCAAAATTTATGCTATGCTTTAGACCAGCAGATGTGAGACATTTAGGTTCTACTAATGTTGAATTAATATTTCGTCTTGTGTCATAATTGTGTGTCTGTAATACAAACTTATTACGATTTTTATGATAAAATTTTAACAGCGTATATTTATAAATTTGTTCAATATTAAATACATTAAATTCAGAATAAATTAATTTAGTTGGATAATCGAAACGTTTCTTCAAACAAATTTTAATTATTCGTTTTTGTAGTAAATTTAACGGACTAAGATTAATTTTTGTACTTCCACCCCAAACAATTATACCATATTGAATGATAGACTGAATAATGGCCAAATAAACATTTCGTAGAACTCTAATAGGTAAGTAGCATCGAAGATTAACGAATTTATAAATTGTTTTACGAAGCCTCTTACAAAGATAAGTAATGTGATGAGGCCATTTTAAGTTCTGATCAATAATGATACCCAGATATTTGACATACGTGGCTTCTTTCAAAGGTGGACATTTACAACTTTTGGGATCTAAACAATTTTCACTGTGTATTATTAGTCTATATTTATCGCTAAATTTTAAATTTTGAACACTGGCAGCTGTTAACGAAAAAGGAACTAAAGTTGATTTAGATATATTTAAAGAAAGGAAGTTGGAATTAAGCCATGTTTTAACAATGTTAGCACCTATATTAGCATTTCTATATGCTTCCTGCCAAGAAAAACCACTGAAAATAACTGAATGAATGAATGAATGAATGAATGAATGAACTTTTTAAAATTTGTCATAAAATATACTCGCATACTTTTCCACAAGCTGATCAACATTTTCCAGCAAGAAGTTGAACGTCATGTTGTGTGCTGTGCGACTTTTAGTCAATAAGCTGCTAATGCTGTTCCAAGTGCTTAACTTCCAAGTTGTACCTTCATTCGCAACTCCATTTAGAATTCTGAAACAATAATACAATGACACGTATGAAGAGTTGTACAGTATGAATACAAAGGACGAGGAATAAAATTATAAACAATCAAGCAGCATATATCTACCCATACATTCACAGGCTCTTTCCTTAAATACATGGGTCATTCAATAATTAGTAGCAACATTTGAATTAATAACAAAGAAAACATTTTTGGAACTGTCACTTTGTTGCAGTGCTCAGAGGTAATTTCCTCCAACATGAAGAACCCGTCTCCACTCCTCAGGAGATGATGGATGCCATCCACAGGGTCTTGTCATAATAATCTTCGAATGGACTACTCTACTTCTGCTGTACTGTAATTGCCTGTCTTGTACTAAAGCGAACTCCTACAAGTGGCGATTTCATTTTCGCGGAAAAGTCGAAATTACGTGGGCTCATATCTGGGGAGTATGAAGGATGCTCCAGAATTTCCCAGTTCCATCTGCGAAGTAAATTAACCACAGGGATAGCTATGTGAGAGCGAGTATTTTACGACGCTGTATCAACATCTAGGTTATTTAGCGTCTGAATGAAATGAAGGTGATAATGCCAGTGAAATGAGTCCAGGGTTCAGCACCGAAAGTTACCCAGCATTTGCTCGTATTGGGCTGAGGGAAAACCCCGGAAAAACCTCAACCAGGTAACTTGCCCCGACCGGGAATCGAACCCGGGCCACCTGGTTTCGCGGCCAGACGCGCTGACCGTTACTCCACAGGCGTGGACGAGCGAGTATAATCATGTAGCAGAATAGGATGACAATTCAGGCGATTTGGATGTTTACGACGCACAGCTGGTCGTAAATGGTGTTCCAGAAAGTAGCTGTAATATATTCACATGTTTTCCCGCTTGAACTGAACGAGTGAGAAGGACACCGTCAAAATCATAAGCAATAATGAACATGACTTCAACTGGATCCTCTTCTTGCTGATACTTTTTTTGGCCGTGGGGAATCATTGTGCAGCCAATCATTCATTGTCTCTTCAATTTTGGTTGGTAGCATCGAACCCAAGTTTCATCTAAAGTTATTATACGTCGAAGGAAACGCTAGTCTTCACGTCCATAGGGTTCTAATTGCAATCTCGCTGTTTCCATTCTCTGCCACATGTTTTCCTCTGATTGTGTGGAACTCACCGAGCGCAGATTTTCCTCATCTTTAACTCCTTCTTAAGTATTGAAGAATCGTACCAGGAGCAATTCCAACTTCCCTTATTAGTTCAGTACAAGTCCAATAACGGTGTTCTTCCAGCAGTGCTCTTACAGCGTTCACATGCTCATCATCACTTGCCGATTGCGGTCTGCCAGCTCCATGTTGAGTCTCTCTAGTAATGCTGTATGGAATTATCAAGCATTCTTGTCTCTTGTAATCTGAATTTTAATGAAGTATAGCCTATTTGTTCGTGTTTGCTAAACATTTTAGAGCACTACAGATAACAGTCTACAAATTAAACTCACTACAAATATCTTATAAATGAGATTATTGTCTTCAAACTCACAGACAACACACATCAGATGCTCTTCTTTCTCATTGTTATCAGCTTGCATCATTTACCGCTGATAGCGCCACATACAAACATTGTTGCCACTAATTATTGAATGACCCATGTATAAGCCTATTTTTCTTCTATACTGGGACTATTGAGAAAAGTTTGAGAAGGAGAGAGACGAACGAATTCAACAGGTGGATTTCAGTTGAATAGGTCTAATGATTAGCACATCGTACAGACAATCCCATATAAAAACGGATCTCGCTAACTAGGTGTACCTGACAGGTCTTCACATATTTTGCTCCCCGGTTCATCAACACAATCGTAAGTGTTGCATAGAGAAATTTTTCAATCTAATTGGTCATCGCCGTCTGATGTTACGCAAATTCTTACATCAGTCTGGGCACAAACTTTTCAGTGAAATTATATATGAGGGAAAACATTTATTAAAATTATATTTGACGTCTGAAGCACGACCCTATACTTAAATCTTCATGTTCTCAAATTCTTCCTACCCAAAAGATCATCCCAATGTCAAGAATCGAACCCGAGTCTGCAGGATGATAAGCAAATCTACCGGAGGGTGCTATCCAAACTATGAGCGATTATTGTAATTAGATTTATAATATCTTTGACTTAAACGCAAACCCTTGCTTGGAATGGAATGGAATTTCGAAAGAGGGGCACTACGACCCAGGACTGCCACCTTTCAAGATCTGTTGCAGTAACCGTCAAGATGGACGTATTCTCAAATCCACATCGGTTGACTACACTAAGGTTCGCTGTGTACCCAGGTTTCGAGCAGGAAGCCCCACTCATCTCTAGGCCAGTCTCCTCCATGCATCACCAGCCGGCGTTCGGAGAATGCTATATAGAACGATGACGAAAGGAGAAATGTTGTGTAGATGCTCTATATGGGGAAACGGGAAAACCCCGAGAAAAATCCCAACTCTGAACCTTGTCGCAAGTGCCACTAAAGATTTTTGAATGAAAATTCCCAGGCCTGACCGGGACTCGAACTCGGACCGTCTGTATGATAGGCTGAAGATCTCATCACTCAGTCACCGCAGGGGATAAACCTTTGCTTACTGGAAGAAAATATTAATTTATCTCTCAAAATTGAATGATATAGACTTGTACAGTAGGCCTACGACGTATGTAAGAGAATTGCATTGGCAGGGTGAAGTGAGGTAAGTTATCAGATTTTTGTACACAAATGGCTACCCAAAACATTCAATTAAAGTAATACAAATTCTGTATACAGGAAACAAACGTTAGTGATTCTTATCTGTGGGAGAATATAAAACAGAGAGAACTGGAGAATGAAGTCAGACGAGTTCTCAATAAAATCACAAATAGAGAGTTGCAGAAGATATTTAATAATTTTCTACACAGGTGTGATTCTAGCGTCCAGAAAGGTGAACATCATTTTCATGAAAGGCGGCTTGTTTCAGAATGTTACTCCACACGTGGTCACGTAGTTCCTTAGAACCATTGAGCTTTTTTTTATTAAGGTACCTGAAGGTAATACTGCCACCTTAATTTGAATTAATTTTTTCATTACTGTAGTATTCCCTAAATAAAAAGTTCGCCTGTTTGCAGGAACTTTGATTCTTTATGCATACCGTACATAAAAAATCCAAGACTTTTCTTTAAACCAGAGTGATTTGTTTTTGACATTTTGAAAAATCTTATATTGTGCAGATAATATGGCCAGTAGAAAGAAAGCAAATTAATTATTTTGGAAAGATATTGATAATTATTGATAATTAATAAAGTTTGGATTCAAAATACTGGTTCTTGGTATCAAAAAAATAATCCCACAAATAATTTGTGATTAAGTCTATAAGACATTGAAATTTGAAAAAGAAAAAAAAAGTTAACAAACACAAAAAAAATCAATGGGTATAAGCGTAACATATAAGTCTTCTGTGATTCCAACACATTCCTCATGCATGTACGTATACACCACAAATTGCACAGTCGCATATCCATGTGGCTATATTACCTGCATCCAGTATCTCTAGAAAAATCAGCTATTTTTCAGTTCAATATGAAAGCATTTTAAATAAGCATTGGTTATCTGTAACGAGCATTGAACAAGTTATAAAATGTTATATAGAAACTGTAATTACTAATTGTTTGGAAGGAAATACAAGACAAACTTATCAACGGCACTATTTTAAAACCATCTTAACCGTTGTCACAAATGAAATAAAGAAGGCCTGTGGAAGCAGTTTTGCTATTATTCATTAATGTCGCTGATTATTATGTACACTTCCTAACACGTGGTTCGACATACTGGCACTAACTTTTGGTTGTCATATCAACTAACTATAGAACAGTAAATAATGTGGCCATATTGTCTACATTGGTCATATTTGAATCACATACCTTACTTGTTAGCTTTATTTCTATAAATATAACTTCATTGTTGTGCAGTGATTTATTTTCATAGATTAATTTTAAATTCGAAATTGCATGTTGGAGGGATATTTTGTGATATAGCTAAAGCATTTGACTGTGTAAATCACACTATAATGACAAAGAAGTTAAAGATTTGTGGTATTAAAGATGAGACATTAGGTTGGTTTGAATCTTATCTTATCACATAGAAAACAAAAAGAGAAAATAAATATATAAAGTAGTCACTCATAATTAAACACAGAGTTGCAAAAGAATCAATTTTATATCCATTATTGTTTTTAGTTTATATTAACAAATTCAGTATCAACCATAAATAATTTATCTACAGTAATCTCACTAGAGGTTTTGTTTTATCTAGAGAAAATCAAAACTTGAGTGGGATTTAATTGTATATTACATGACTAGAAGAAATTATATGAAGATTAGAAGAAATAAAGTACTCTAATACAATAAAATATTAATTAGCTTACTAAAATATGTACTAAACTGTCTTCAAAATATATTATTGTACCATCTCATCTCTACAAATATTCCGCTAGATAGCAGTAGTGTGTTATGATAAACTGTTCTGCTGTTACCAGTTCTGCCAAATATACAATCTTCATTGAACTCTATGGATGATTACTAGTCAGAAGTCTTTGTTGATTCAGTTCCATTTGTATTAAAACAGTTGCATTACACTCTAATTATCATTATATATTAAACAATCTCTGATACGTGACTATCCATATTCTCATACAGCAAAAACTTTAACCTAAATAACATAAACAAGATAAATTATAGAAAAGTTTAATTAAGTATGATGAAATAAACAAGAATCATTAAAAAAAATACAATAATTATTGGAAGTACAATGTTGGTAAACAAACAAACAAATGCTAGGGAGATGATAAAGACAAACAAATGCTAGGGCGGTGATAAAAAATAAATGCCATGGAGGTGATAAAAATTGTAGGATAAGCAACCATGATTAGTTGAAACACGTCGTTCCGTACCTTTCTATTGCTCAAAAGTAGTATGACGTAGTAAAAGTGTAATAGTCGTAATAATATTGTTTTTGCAGATGATGCAAGTGTGATTTCCCCAATTAAACAATATAATCACTTTATAAGCACTTCTAATACAGTGTTAAATCTAATTAATGAACTAATTGTTTGTTTCAAATAAATTAGCACTTGATGTTGACAAAATTAATATAATAATTTTAGTACCCATGACAGTGCTCAAGTTTCCTACAATTTAGAAATAAATGGAATTGATCTCAAAGAATCTATAAGCACAAAGCTTCTTAGTTTGGAATTGAAAAATCTCTTGAACTGGAAAACACAAAGAATATATTACTATAAATTGAGCTCTGCCTGTAATGTCTGAAGATTCTTATCTTCTATTGGCGATTTTAAACACATTTAAAATGTCATACTTTGCATACTTTCATTCTATAACGACTTTTGGATTAATATTTTGAGGTAACTCATCATAAAATAAAGCCTTGAGGATAATTACAGGCATGTATAAATGGATACTACGTAAAAAGACTTTCTAAAATTTAGAAATATTGAACTTACCTTGTGAGTGCATTCTATTCTTGAAAATGTTTTATGTTAAAAACCAAGATACATTTAGTACAAATAAGAACATTCGTAATTTTAATGTAATGCACATAATTCGATCTGTTGTTCTTGGCTGTTATAAGAAAGAGTTCAGTAGCTATTCGTGTATTGAGGTTTTGAATACACTTCCTAATTATATTAAAGTTTTTAAGATCCAAGAGAAAAGGTTAAAAAAAGAATTAACAACATTTCTTCATTCTCATACCTTCTGCTCACCTGATGAATTATTGTTAGTCAAATAAACACAAGTCTGAAACCATCTTTTGGTGGCGGTATAGGGCATTCGGTATCTCGTGAAATCTACCTGTGCGTGAGGGGAAGGAAAATGTGAACTGGGAAGCTTGTCTCCCTCGATATGCTTCGACTAGCACAGACATGCCCAGCTGTGGCAGAACTAGTCTTCAAACCAGGTGGAAACAGTACGTTGAATCTCAGAGTACCATGCAGGCACACGCATAAAATATATTCTACGTCACTGTCGCACTAAAGGTGCCCCGGTTGGGCATGCCTGGACTAGCAGCTAACTAGCTCACTTATCCCCACCATAAGGTTCTTACTATGAGCTACACCGCAAGAATGCATTTAATTTCACGAGATAACAAATGGCCTTTACGTGGTAAGGTCAAACGTTCAATAATGAAGACACAGATGGTGTAAAATATTCAAAATAAATATTTTGATAAAATCGATATAAATCGAAGCATCCTTACTTTTCAATGAGATCAAGATGGCCCGGGCACTTTGACAGATATTTCCAGAAAAAGTTCTTGGCTTCTATGAACAGTTGTAATTTGTACACATAGGTTTCCCAATCATCTGAATTGTTCTTCATGAACTCTGGACAATATAATAATAGCCTGAAATAAAAATATCCACTTTGTTAGTCCTGTTTTAAAAGAATTTCGCTATTTTATATGTATTTCCTCATCCACTTGCAAAAAACTAATTTTTATGTTATAATGCCGTATTTAATAATAATAATAATAATAATAATAATAATAATAATAATAATAATAATAATAATATCCCATTATGGCATTCTTGTTGTTATTACTATTATTATTATTATTATTATTATTATTATTACTATTATTTTTAAATTCAATCATAGTTACAGAACTCAATGGAAATATCATGTGGGCAGAATGAACAAGCTTAGATTTCCCAAATTAATCTTATCGTCGAATTTCTGGAAGACATAAAGGCGATGATTAGAGACTGTAACGGGCCATTGATTGGACTAGTTGATGATGATGATGATGATGATGATGATTATTATTATTATTATTATTATTATTATTATTATTATTATTATTATTATTATTATTATTATTATTATTGCTATTATTATACAGTGTGAACCGTACGTCATGTCATTAATTTCAAGAGAGTAATATTTCAGATAACTCAAACAGAAAAGTTTAATACAATTTTGCTCCTTTTTGCTTACCTTTCGAGAAAACGATGCTTTAAAAGAAACGTTTGGAAGCGTATTATAGAAAAATTATTCACTAAATTCCCAATGTTCTCAGTCAATTTAAGAGAGCAGTGAATTCTGTTAATAACTGATACAACGAATTTTAGTTTTGTCTATTAAATTTGTAGAAATTTGATCGGAAAAAATGTACATTTTCTTTCTCCAGAGCAATTTTAGAAAGTGCGGAACCGCGACACATTGCAGAAGGTTATTGCCTAAAGTTAACAGATACGTACAGCTCGCGCGTACGTTTGTTAGAGCGATGGAGGAGGGAACAAGAATTATTGAAAACAATCAATATAAATGAATACTATAAATTAGAAAGGGTCTAAGTGCCAGAATAAGCAAATTTGAGTTGTAAGGTTTAAAGAGGTCTATATGCCAAGCGGAATACTTGTATAAAGGGATTATAGCTTCAAAGTTGTTTCTTGTAGTTCGTAATGTACTCAGAAGATGGGAGGAGATGTATCTCCAGCCGTACCTTTAATTAATAAGGGTCCAAGTGCCGCTGTTTCTCACCAGCAGATATCAGCACATTAGGTAACTCAGTGTATCAAAATGTCGTCCAGTGGTGATGTTGAAGTTAAAAAAAGGAGGAGAAGGGGCTGTGAAAGTGTTTCCAAAGAAAGGAAAAGACTAAGAAATAGTGGAGAAGCCTACACAAACTGTCGAAATAAAGATGTGCCTGCAAAACAACCTCCAAAAGCTGAGGTAAGTGAAACTTCTACTCGTCACATAACCTATATCTATATTCTCAATATCATCTTGAAATCAGATGCTGCTGCTAATAATAATAATAATAATAATAATAATAATAATTATTATTATTATTATTATTATTATTATTATTATTATTATTATTATTATTATTATAATATAACGTGGTACACAGTTCGCCTGATCGAATGGACGAAGAAGAATGACAATACAAATGTAATAAGACGTCTAATTCTTCAACAGGTAATGTGCAAGTGTAAGAAAGAATGCCAGAAATTGTCAGCTGAACATAAACAACAGCTGTTTTTGGATTTCTACAAATGCAAGTTGGAGCAACAGGGAACGTTTCTTCTTGGTCTTATGCAACTTGGTGTTGTAAAAAGGAGACGGCATGGACAATATAATGATCCTGCAGACAGCCGTCGACATTACCGATGGTAATGGTAATCATGTAGAAATCTGTCGCAAAACTTTTTCAGAAATATTTGCACTATCTCACAAACGTGTCCAGGTGTTGCAAGAGAAAAAGAAGAAAGGAGAATGTGTTTATGTTGATGCTAGAGGAAAACACGGTGCACCAAGAAAGTATTCAGAAGACGACAGGAAACAAGTATGTGAACACATCAAATCTTTTCCCATCGAAGAAAATCATTATAGTAGGGAGCGATCTAGAAAAGAATCGTTAAGTCCGGATTTCAATATGTCAAGGCTATTTAAAGCTTTTACTCTAAGATTTCCAGGCACGAAAGTGACATACAATTACTATGCTGATACGTTCAAGAAGCATTTTCCTCATTTGAGATTTGGACGGCCCAAATCAGACACTTGTAGTACTTGTGATCTACTCCACGCCAAAATTAAGTGTAACCCGAGAGACACCCAACAAAATGCAGCCCTTGAACTTCACCAGAGAAAAGCAAAGAAGGCAATGACTGCTTTACACAAGGATAAACTTTTGTCACAGACACCTAGTAGTGATACATGTATGGTCACAGTCGATTTACAAAAGGTATTGTATGTACCATCACTGACACATTGTGAAATGTATTACTCCCGCCAACTGTCGTGCTTCAATCTTTGTGTGCATGTTAGTGACACTGAAGATGCATACATGTGTCTTTGGAATGAGAGTGTTAGTGGACGTGGTGGTAATGAAATTGTTTTCTCATTGCTGAAAGTAATTTCTCTCCTACCCTCCAATAAAAGGAAGTTGGTAATTTGGACCGATAATTGCATCGGTCAAAACAAAAATAAAATGATGGTTCTAGCGCTTGTGCATCTTGTTGCGAAAGGTCGCTTTGATGAAATCAGTCACAAGTTTCTTGTTAGTGGCCACTCATTTCTTCCTTGCGACCGAGACTTCGCAATGATTGAGAAGAGGAAACGTGTCAGTAAGATTTTTGTGCCACATGATCTAGAAACATTAATAACATCTAGCAGGCCAAAACATCCTTATATTATTGTAAACATGGAGAAGAATGATTTCAAGGATTTACACAAAGCAGCAGACAACTATGTAAATACAGCAAAATTGAATATATCCCAGGTTTCCTGGATTAAAATCGTGAAGGAACATCCTACCCATGTTCATGTGAAAACGTCTTTCTCTGATATTGTCCCCTGGCGAACATACAACATTATAAAGAAAGGACAACGACCTGAAAATCTATCGACTATGGAACTACCACCGCTAGAATGCAAAAGTCGCCTCACAGTTGAAAAAAAAAAATGATTTGAAGAAAATGATTCCTTACTTGCCGAACAAACACAAGAACTTCTATTATAATGTAACACAGTAGACTTCAGTACTTTGGGTGTGTTAAATTTAAGCTGTGCCACATACTCCAATAAGAGAGAAAACATAGTCTTGTACTACATGTATGAACGAAGACCTTTCTGTATGTTAGTCAGCACGGTACATAGACCCTATTTCATATATCAATTTTCATAATTTTGTTTTGTGTCCGAATAGTGGTATTTCTTCATTATTTTCTTACAGATCGTGTGCATATGAAGGTTGTCTTTCAGAATATATATTGTATTTTCGTATTACTAACCTTGAATTGAAATAAAACACGTTTTTCAACTTTTCTCGGTTTTTCAATTTTGGTACATAGACCCTTTCTAATTTATAGTATTCAAATATAAATAATTGTATTTAAAGACAGCTCTGGAAACTTACGGTACTTTCTCTTATGTAAATTTACTGGCTAAATACTTAAACATTTGAAGTGAAAGGCAACTTATTTCTAATTGGTTGAAGCAAAATACTACTTACAGCTTCTCTCTACATGATTAAATATAAATAATATTAAATAGTACGGTATCTGTATTTCTTTCTTACGACATTAAAATCAATCAACTAGGGGAGACCCGGGCCGAACGATTAACCCGGGCAAAGAGAATAGGCCTAATGTCTATTTCTTAGAAACGCCAATAGGTAGCACTTTCTGCTATGTTGGGGAAGAATCCCAATAAGATTTTGCTGCTGGAACTGACTTGTCGTCATCCTAGCTAGTGAGAAAAGAGGTCAGCGTGTGTTTGAAGAAAATTGACTGCTTTCTTAAAATATTTCAAGGTAAGAGAAATATATGTACAACACACAGTACTGCAGAAACTCTTTGTTATGTGATAGTAATATATAGGCTATACTGTTACTTCTATAATGCCGTACATATGAAGAAGATTATTCACGTTTATATTTGTATAACCTTAAATGAAAAGCGAAGTGGCGTCTGCGGGCAAAGTGAATAAGGCAAAGTGGATAACTTATCCGCTTTGCCCTGCCACCTTTTTTGACTACATAAGTGTTAGCTGTATTTTTGTATGTATTTGTTATTCTAATAAAGCGTGTTAGATCATTTTACATAGTGAAGGCATTTAAGTCACACTAATTAAATTATAAATCAGCAACACATCTTAATTTTTACTTAAAAAGGTCGAAATGTGTTTTCAGATGGTTTAATTTTTCAAGAGGAAGACGGAGCAAGCCAAATGGTCTGACGAAGCCATGAAGAAAGCACTTGAAGAAATAAAATCTTCCAATCAGTGGTTCTGCTATCTGGCCATACAACCATAACGTGTTTGTTGATGAAGATTTTGCTCCAGATGAACTTACAGATCGCCCACTTGAGACAGAAATCAACGAAACGACAGCTGGCTCAGAAACAGTTAATGCTCACTCAGAATCAACCACCTCTTTGATGTCGGCATCTTCATAGATTTAAGAAATATTCAATACATCAATTACACTCGGATTTTCAGTTCCGGTTACACCAAAACCCTCAACATCGTCAGCAGGAGAAGCCAAGTCAGTTCTTTTGATTTAGACCAGTGCCAAAAGTGGATGCTCGAAAGATACGAGTTCAACGAAGAAAATGTCAGCGCTCTGAAGTTCTTACATCTATACCGATTAAAAACTTTTAAAGAGAAATAACTTATGTGCAGGAGCAAAAGCAAAAGAAATCCAAGTCTTCAGTGCTAGTGAAACGTCAACTTGTTCAAATTTGTATTTTGTACTAATCTAACGTGCTGTAATGGGCTGTAAATAATATATCCTATCGTCTAATACAACTCATTAACATCGTGTTTATGTGTTGATTTAATTTTATTATCAGTGAATAGAAATGAAGTAGAAAGGTGAAAATGTTATAGGGATATTCACTTTGCCCGGGTTAATTATTCGCTTTGTCCGTGTACCCGGGCAAAGCGAATAGTTAACTATATTTTCTTTCTCAAATCATATCACTGTCCGTAGTTACGTGAAACGAAATGCTGTTTTGTAGATATATGGACAACATGTGTCACAACCAAAGTCATGAAGTTTTTGTTTCGGGATCACCAAAATATAGCCTGTGGCATTGTTTGTTCTTAGCTTATCCGCTTTTCCCGTGTTTCCCCTACATGACAATGACCTTCCACTCTCCTATGCAAAATACGTCCGCTGAAGAGGTCGTTAACCGGAACACAACAGACTATTGCGCATTCGCCATTTGATTAGAACATTGCAGCATGTCACAATTCAAGTGCTTAAGATTCCACGTTTTCCTGTAAAACTGGCCAAACACAGCAAAATGATACTTTACTTTTTTGTTGTTCTTTATTATAGAAATCTTCCACGAAAATTAATGAAATGGCTTACTATTCGCCCGGTATAATGTGCTATTACTATTGTTTTATATATATATATATATATATATATATATATATATATATATATATATTACAGTAATAACATGTAAGCTAGTGAATGAAGATATATGAAATCAATGAATGTTATTGAGTTCAAGTAATAAAACAGATTATCAGGGACAAATTATTTCATATTCTGTACAAACCAGATTAATTTTCGAGTGATGGTCTAATCACAAATTAAGTACCGGATATTTAATGGATGTAAAAGACGGTCGGAGCGTGGTGCCAAACACATCACTTCATTCTAGTGCCGTTAATGGTCAATGGTCTCGGTCCTTATCGTAGTCTTGGTCCTTATCGTGGTCATGTCATGACACTTATCGTGAACTTTGTCCTTATCGTGGTCCATTTCGTAATTAGTATCGTGGCCCTTGGCTTTGTCCATGTCGAGTTTCTTATATTGGTTGTAGTTTTCCTTGTCATGGTCCTTATCGTGATCCTTATTGTTTTTGTCGTGGTCCTTGTTTTTGACATGTTCCTTATCGTGATCTTTGCTCTCTTTATCGTGGTTCTTGTTGTCATTGTAATAGTCCTTATCGTCTTCGTTTCTGCTTTTGTCATGGTCCTTATTAGATATTTGTTATCTTTGTCATTGTCCTTACCGTAGTCTGGGTCCCTGTCATGGTTGTTGTCGTGATCCTTATCATGGCCCATGTCATGGTCTCTATCGTGATCATTCTCGTGATGCTTGCCGTGGTCCATGTTGGGATCTTTATTTTGGTCCCTGTCTTTGTTACTTTCGTGATCCTATAGTGGTACTTGTGAATCTCTTAGTTCTTATTGCAATACTATTCTTTGTGATCATTATCATGGCCCAATGTCGTGGTTTCTTTCATGATCATTCTCATGGTGCTCGTCGTGGTCAATGTCATGATCCTCAGCGTGGGTCCCGTCTTTGTCCATATCCTTCTATTTGTCTTTGTCCTTGTCCTTCTCATAGTTCTTATCGCAATAGTTTTCCTTGTGATCTCTATCATAGTTCTCCTCTGATCATTGTTATGGTCCTTATAGTAACCCTATCAAAGTGATTTTCGTGGCCCATATCGTACTTATCGTGGTCCTTGTCTTTGCTTTGTTCTTGACATGGTCCTTGTTATCTCTGACGCAGTCCTTATCGCGATCCTTTCGTGGTCCTTTCATGATTCTTTCTTGTTACTTATCATAATCATTTCGTGGTCCTTGATGTGATCCTTATCGTTGTATTTATCATTCTCCATGTCGCGGTTTTTATCATGGTCTATGACGTGATGCTTATCCTTGTCTTTATCGCAGCCGTTACAGCGGTCCTTATTGTTTTCTCTATGATTCCTATCATAATGCTTGTTGTCTTTGTAATGGTCTTTATCGTTCCATTTGTCTTTGTTATGGTATTTATAGCAGTATTTCTTGTCTCTGTCATGGTCCTTATCTTGGTAAAATTCGAAGTTCTTATCGTGGTCCATGTCGTGGTTCCTACCATGATCCTTGTTTTGTTTGTCTTCCATATCGTGATCCTTATCGTGGTCTTTGTCATGTGTTAATCGTGGCCCATGTCTGTGGCCCTTATCATGGCCCATGTCGGGGTCCTCATCGTGATCTTTGTCATGGTGCTTGTCGCGGTTCACACCAAGATCCTTATTCTGATCCTTGTCGTGGTCCATGTTATGATCCTTGTCGTGTACGTTATCGTGGTCCTTGACGTGATCCTTATCGTGGTCCATATCGAGGTCCTCATTGTGATTCTTATTTTGAAGCTTGTCGTGTTTTATGTCGTGATTCTTACGTGGTCTCTGTCGTAGTCCTTATCGTGCTTCTTGTCGTGGTCCATGTTGTGATCCTTATTGTTTTCCTTATCGTTGTATATATCGTGACCCTTATTGTGGTCCTTGTTCATATCTTTGTCCACTTCGTGGTCCTTATAAAATCGTTGATATCTTTGTCGTAGTCCTCATCGTTGTCCTTGTTGTCTTTCTATTACATTTTTTCGTGGACTTGATCCTTGTCGTAATCCTTATCGTGGTCTATGTCGTGGTATTCATCGTAATCCTTGTCGTGTTATTTGTCGTGTTTCTTGTCGTAATATATTATCGTGATCCTGAGCTTTGGCTTTAACATGATCCTTGTTGTTTTTCTAATAGTCCTTTTCGTGGTTCTGGTCCTTGTAATCGTTATCGTGGTCCATGTTCTGGTATTTATCATAATCCTTGTCGTTTCGTTTGTCGTGTTTCTTGTAATATGTTACTGTGGTCCTGATCTTTGTCCTTTTCGTGGTCCTTGTTGTTTTTGTCGTGGTCCTTACAATATTCCTGCTTGTCTTTGCCGTGGGTCTACATTTGTCATTTCAAAATTTATATTGTTATCTCACTTTAGCGAATGAATTTCGTGTTACTTGATATATTTAAACAATTCATAAAAAGTAAACGATCAAGGACGTAAAAAGAGACCTACACGAGAAATAGACAACTGATAATATTTTGCACTGGTGTGTACTTTGGAGTAGAATGAAAATAGGCCTACGCATGCACGACCAGATGTCTTCCTGGCTACGTCAATATCGCGTGAACCGCGCTGTAGAACTGTAGACCAAGAGTCGTCTAATTCCTTTTTGGGGGGGAACTGTACGTTCATCGCAGCTTCGTGAATCCTTCGTACTTACCCTGTATCACTGTCCAACAAGGGAAATGTTGGAATGATCTTGTTCATGTATGATAGTCCATCTATATATGGCTGATAACCAATTGAGGTCAGGAGTAGTCTAATTATTTTCCATATGTAGTTAGTAGGATCACTGCGTTCTAACGTTGGGCCTAGTAGGGGTCTAAGATAGGCCTTAAACAAACAAATACATAGCTTCATTAATTAACTACTTCAGTATAGGAATTAATTCAAGAAATGAGAAATGAAATAGTTGGGTGTCGAAGGTTTTTCACGATTCCAGCTGAGTTTATTTTTAAGTCCATGTTTATTTTCGCTTTGTAATTAGAAACATCTACGCCGAGGCTTTCAGCATCCCTGACAACCGAAAAATTAGTTCTAGGTCTGCCATCGATCACAGTCCTGCAATCCTTTGCGCCGGAAATGCCGACAGATCAGTCGTTTTTATTTCAGCGCGCGCTATTGCCTTATACAGTTGTATAGGGAACGAATATAACCCAAATCAGAGTCCAATATTTTTAATTTTAAGGGCCACGGACACTGGCCTAAATTGATTTTTATTTTAAATGATCCTACCTCAAGCGTGTTGAAATGAAATAACAATGGCGGCCGACTAGCTGATTGCGCTACCCTGGGTATCCATGGACTCTGCCGTATATCTGCCTGCCTGTCCATCTACTATGTATGTAGGCCTACATAGATGCTCCTAACTATAGGATAGATTTCTTTCATTGTCAGTATATAGACTTAACAAGTAAATTTATCCGAAATGATGTACGTGCAATTTAATAGTTCTAGTACAAATGAATGAATCTTCGAAGTAAAATAATAAAAAAAAACACACACACACACAGTGACAATCAGTTTCAAGAATGATCAGGTGATTTGCTTCGTGATGTTGTGCATTACGCATAATAAACCTAAAAAGAAGATTACGTGTCAATAGGAAAATGCAGACTGAAAGAAACTTTCATTTACCGAAGTTTTCTATAGCTATAATATTGAACGCCCGAGACTACAGTTCAGAGACAGAGGAACAGAGGAAAACTGGTTAAGGGGTTAGGTACAGCTTACAGCAGTAAAATTTTGGAAATATTCAACATTTTTTTCCTCCATTACTGTATCTTGTGCAACAATGAAAATTAGTATGTGTAAAACACTGTCACTGTACTTCTGCTATATGACAAAAATATTTTTACGATTTAAAAAAATTATTCTCTCTCTTTTTTTTTTTTTTTTTTTTTTTTTCAAAATTCAGTCCACTGTGCAGTGATGAAGCGTTTCCCACATAACTCAAAAACTGTCCAACATTCTTTGATGAAATTTGTTGTGTGTATTTATGCATGCCATATCTACAATATGATGCAAGATCACTTCTCTACCTTTGATTGATTGTCTGATAAAAAGTAAATTCATTTCAAAAAATGGTCAAATATTAGTATTTATTTCTAACACAAAAAAATGTATTATTTATTTATTTACTAGAGCTTCCTCAAATTAGAGGCTGCCATTAGACAAAGCATACAAAACAACACAGGAACAAATAGATGATGAAAGATAACAGAGTAAGGAAAAAAGTAAACAAGTACACAAACAAACAAACAATGGCAGTTTACAGAATTAAAAAAAGTAAAGAAGCAATGGAAGCTAATAAGAAAAAGAAAAATGATAATGGTGCGTCAGTTCTTTTAGTACACTGAATTAGAGTCCATATAGGTGGTTCCGTAAAAGTTTGACTGACACTCTAATTATGAGGAGGGCCAGTTCATTCAGAAAAGATTTGTGCAGTCCTAGGGTCTTACAGAATTGAGAAGAGAAGTTAGGTATCGTTCCTCTTGCTCCAAACATCAATCCCGTAATACTTATATCGTGAAATTGATATTTATCTTTATAATACGGGATGGTTGGAACGTAGTTGAAAGAGCATGATATTGTGAACACGAGTTTCAGCAATAAAATAAAAGAGAGAGAACATAAAAAAGTTAACAAGTTTATGAGTTATGAGGGAAACTCTTCATCACTGCACAGTAAACTCGTATTATTTTGAATTCCGAAAAAAAAAGTATTTCTTTAAATCTTAAAAATATTTTTTTTTTTTCATATAACAGAAGGACAGTGTTTTACACATACCAATTTTCATTATTGTACAAGATACAGTAATGGAGGAAAGAAATGTTAGGTATTTCCAAAAATTTTACTGCTGTAAGCTACACCTAACCCCTCAAAGCAAGCCACTTATTGTTCTTACCAACATTGCATTTTTTGTAATCACATTGTCACATATGCGTAAGTCATTCAAGTAAGATCTTAAAAGATATAGAATTAAAGGAAATGAATTTCAGTGTACTGCTAATATAGAGTATCACACAGAAAACAGGCGTTTAAATTGGTGTCTAGCCTCCTTGGTAGCTCTGTTAGCAAAGCATGGCTTTTGATGACAGCGGACTTGGGATCGAGTCTCGCTAATGACGGAGTCGCATTTGTGGTAGCTAAAACAAAGGATCCTGAGGGGTTTCTAGGAGTTGTCTCTTTTCGCTCCATCATTCCAGAGTCATCCTCCATTTCAATATTCATTACTATTATTCTATTAGTCCCCCTTGAAGGGAAGGGTACAGACTGTTGAGTGCCCTGGCAAGTAGGTCGCCTGGATGGGCCCATTGTATTACCCGGAAGGGAATGGTGTGCATTCCCTAAAGCCTTCCGCGCTAGTTTCCCCTGCGAGCCGCCTCCGAACTCTCCTACAGTACTGAATCTCTTTACCTTTCCGCGTAGGCATCACCGCGGTCCTTCAATCCCAGGTTTCATAAACACTACGAGCCCACAGTATATAGCACTACCACCAGCAACTAATGACCACATAGGTCTATCACGGGTCCAAGTTCGGAGGTCCGCAGCCGACTTAACATCGGAACAAGCCCGAAATATGGGAAAGAAACGGAATTATGTTAAAGGGGAGGAAGTATAATTATGGTGGGGAAATGAGTGCGAGGTCCAACGATGAAAGTTACCCAGCAATTCTGCTTCAATTGGTTGAGGGGAAACCTCGGAAAAGCTTCAACCAGGTAACTTATCCCAATCAGGATTTGAACCCGGGTTCGCTCGTGTCACAGTCAGACATGCTAATCGTTACTCCAAGCAGTAAACTATTATCATTATTACAGTAGCAATGACCTAAACGGTATTGTGACTGGCGTATAGATGGTATCAGTCTGAAACGTAGTACGCTTTAGGGGAAAGGCGAAAGGACGCTTTAGTTCGATTTCATCGCAACTTAAAGCCTACATGGTTGTGGCATTGCATAGCTGAGTCAGGATGACTACAAAGAAAGCGGCCGTTCGGTCTTTTAACATTCCTAAATAAAAGAGTGGTTAGGCACAATAAGCCTATTAGAGGCTGCAGTAGGCCTACTAGCGGGGTTCCCCCACCCTCAGTACAAAAGAAAAGAAAACCGTTCTCTAACACAGTTTTTATGATATATTTTGTATATCCTTTCTGGACACTTACAAATTGTCATTGGCATTTTCTTTCAATTAGGTTATATGAAGAAAACCACAAAATAGTTTACTGCCGAATATTCAAGTTTACTATTAACATATTTACCTGTAACTTTTCTTCAATTGGTGTCAATTCGAAATCATTTCGTATGAAAAACAAGCTAATAACGAATGGCTCCCAGACCGAGAGATCAGTTTCATTGCACAGAGAGAGAGTAAGATTAAAAGTTGTGCTAATGTTAAGTTCCCTGGCACTGGTTAAGAGCAAAGCATCTTGAAGTAGCTTCTTGTGTGTCACTTTGGGTATCTTACATTCTGAAGACTGGAGATTACTGGAAATGAGTCCCCAGTTGTGTTGGTCGTAGTTTACCAGGAACATACCTGCAAAAAAATAATTTTGGATCGGAAGTGAAGCTAGTTTGAATATATATATATATATATATATATATATATATATATATAGTTTTCATTTCAAAATTTTCAAAATAGAAAATTTGCATTTTAAATTTCACCAACCAGCCGCCCCCCACTTTGAAATTTCAAATGGCATCCCTATATTTTTATACTTAAGTATGAAAGAGCATTCAATTGTTTATACACCTCATTCATTTATTTCACATCTTTTGTTTTACATCGTTGCCTGGCAGACTCGATTGTTGTTACTGTTGATTAGAGCTTAAGCTACAAATACCATCGAAAGTTTCTTGTAATAGTTATGTTCGTGTATTAAAGTATTGTAAAATGGTGTATACCCTTCAAGAGAGAACAGAAATCATATTTATTTATGGAGCTGAAAACCGTTGTGCTCGTAGAACTGTTAGAGCTTTCAACGAGAGGCATCCTGAAAAAAAAAAAAAAACGTAAGTCACCGATATCTCATGGATCTAATACGGAAATTTGAAGAAAATTGTTCTTTGTGCAATAAAGCAAATGGCCGATCTAGAAAACTCGATGAAACTTTGCAGATTGAAATACTAGGTCACTTCATTAGTGAAGCCACCACCTTCATTCCAAAAGTAGCTGCTGTAACAAACATTTCGGTTGGTTCCATACATAAAGTGCTGAAAATGAACAAATTTTTCCCCTACAAAATACAAATTCACCAACAGATCAGCGAAGACGATTTTGATATAAGAGTAAAATTTTGTGAACAAATGTCTCAGAGAATTGAAGATGATCCAAATTGAACAAAATATTTGCTTTAGTGAGGAAGCGTCTTTTTTCTTAAATGGGTTTGTTAACAAACTGGTAGGTAGGTAGGTACTGGGACAATGAAAATCCTCATGTGTTTTGTGAAGATAATACTTAGTTTCCTCACAAGATCAATGTGTGGGCTGGAATTTTTGGGGATGATATTGTTGGACCGATTTTCATTAAAAAAAACCTGTATCTGAACATATTAGACAATGTAATTGATCCACTTATCACACTGTCGCTAGAGAACCCAGTCAGCGAAGGAAACCTGATGTTGGACGAACAAAATTTGCATTTTCAACAAGACGGAGCTCCCCCACACTATGCAGTACCTGTGAGACAATGGCTGGATAGAAGATTTCCTGGAAAATGGATTGGTAGAAGAGGTGCTGTAGAATGGTTGTCGAGATCTCCAGACCTGACGCCGCTTGACCTCTTCTTATGAGGTAATTGAAATCAGTTGTTTATATTCCTCCGCCTGAAAATATCCAAGAACTGAAAAGTGGAATAACCCAAGAATGTAGTCGGATTAATAAGGAAACACATGAAAACGTTCGCGAGGAGTTTCAAAGTAGACTGTATTACTATTTAACTAACAATGGAGCACATTTTGAACACTTGAATAAACTGTTTTTAACGGGTTGCCAGGGAAAAGATGTGAAATAAATGAATGAGGTGTACTAGCAATTGAATGCTCTTTCATATTTAAGTACGAACATATAGGGGCACCATTTGAAATTTCAAAGTGGAGATGGCTGGGAGGGGGGGGTGAAATCTAAAATGCAATTAAGCCTGGTTTCAGACTCCTCCCTCAGTATCTAAATTGACGTGTTTTTTGTTTAAATTGAATCCAGTTTAAATAAGTCATTTAGACTGAGAAGTTTCGAAATGAAAGCTCTGTATGTATGTATGTATATATGTATGTATGTATGCATGCATGTATGTATGCATGCATGTATGTATATATGTATGTATGTGTATTTTTTTTACGACGCTGTATCAACATCTAGGTTATTTAGCGTCTGAATGAAATGAAGGTGATAATGACGGTGAAATGAGTCCGGGGTCCAGCACCGAAAGTTACCCAGCATTTGCTCGTATTGGGTTGAGGGAAAACCCCGGAAAAAAACCTCAACCAGGTAACTTGCCCCGACCGGGATTCGAACCCGGGCCACCTGGTTTCGCGGCCAGACGCGCTGACCGTTACTCCACAGGTGTGGGCCATGTATGTGTATGTATGTATGTATGTGTATGTATATATGTATGTATGTATGTATGTATGTATGTATGTATGTATGTATGTATGTATGTATGTATGTATGTATGTATGTATGTATGTATGTATGTATGTATGTATGTATTAGAGATGGGATAAACTGTTCTTTCTAAGAAACAGTTCCGACTGTAACTGTTTCATGAACGAAGCTGTTCCAAAATAACAGTTTCAAAGAAACAGTTTCATAAGAATGTGTTACAACATCAGTGCCAACTGTTCCAAGTGTTCCAACTGTTTCAGCTTGTCATCTGCTTCAGGAACATGTTTTAAAGCCCTTGAATCGTCTTTAAATCAGCTGTTTAGTGTATTATGACGAAGAAAGTCATTTTTCGTAGGTTACTGTTAAGGGTACAGAAAATAACTACAATTCAAAATAAATTGATCTTAGTAAAAATAACGCATATAACCATTTAGCAGATGATATTTTTCCCGGTATATTAATAATTAACACCATGTTAGGGCACCATGAACACACATCAATGGGCGGCTAATAATTAGGAGATTTATTAGAGAATTTGCTTCGTACAATTAAATTGCGCGATCCTACATAGGCTACTGTTGCACGAAGGCCGTGTGGAACATGGATAATATTATATCTACTTTTGATTGGAGGTCAAAGATAGCGCTACACGTGGCCTTTGCAGACAACAAAGAAGAGGAAAACTATTTCTAAATTGAACTGTTTATCTCTTGGAACCATGTGGAACGTTGAAGTGATCACTGGAGCAGTGTAACACTCTTTGGAACAGTTGGAACAGGTTATATCATGAAACTGTTTCGTATCGAAACAGTTTCAATTGTGAAACAGTTTCAAATAAACTGTTCCAGCTTTTTTTACCCATCTCTGGTATGTATGTATGTATGTATGTATGTATGTATGTATGTATGTATGTATGTATGTATGTATGTATGTATGTATGTATGCATGCATGCATGCATGCATACAGGGTGATTCATGAGGATTAATCGCCACTTACGGAGCTTATTTCCTAAGACATTCTGAGCAAAAAAAGTCATAAAAATATGTGTCCTAATCTCAGTATTTTTAGAGTTACACTAATTTGAAGTTGTTTATAAATTAGTATATTTTTTTAGTTTTAAGGGTAAAAGAATATTAGAGATAAAGAATGAACTATTCAGGAGTGTAATTTCTTCAATTAGCTAGTAAGCTATTCTGAAGCTAAAAATGTATTGTGAATTCCACAGTTGCTTTATAGAGATTATTTTTTACTACAAAATTACATTTTTCTTTCGCATTTATCACAACAATTGTTACAATTCACGCCACTCTTGTAAATTATTTAAGACTGCACATTAGGATGTATAATTAAACTGTAAAAAATCAACTTCCTTAGTCGTATGGTTGCAGCAATTGTTGTGATAAGTGCGTAAGAAAGAATAAGAGATGCATTTAGGAGAGAAAAATTAGGGTTAGAAGAAGGCGAGGAAGAGAAGAAGAAACAACAGGAAAATGAGAAAGTAAAGAAGAAATCATATGTTAACGAGGAACGAGATTATTATTAATATTGGTTTCTAATTAACTGTAGTTGTCAAGTCTAAATAATTTTATCTTGCACGTTAGGGTTACTTAATGAGTTATAGTTTTAAAATTACGATGAGATTTTGCAATTTCTTACATTTCAACAGTATTGTGGCTTATTATTTATCAACTGCATCTCATAATCGAAGAGTAAAATAAATTTCTTCTAGAAAATGTCTTTTCGTTACAGTTGTTGTTTATTCAACTGTCTGAAGACAGTTTGAACCTCATAAGTGACACCAAAAAGGGAATACTCATGAGATATCTAAACCAGAAGATATAGGCTAGGATGAAAAGTTCCTTTATACAATGCGTGCAGTTCTGCGTTGTGTAACTTTCTCCATTCTCCTGTAACTTCATCCCTCTTAGTCCCAAATATTTTCCTAAGAACCTTATTCTCAAACACCCTTAATCTCTGTTTCTATCTCGAAGTTAGAGTCCAAGTTTTACAACCATACAGAACAACTGGTATTATAACTGTTTTATAAATTCCAACTTTCAGATTTTTTGACAGCAGACTAGATAACAGAAGCTTCTCAACCGAATAACAACAGGCATTTCCCATATTCATTCTGCGTTTAATTTCCTCCCGAGCGTCATTTATATTTGTCACTGTTGCCCCAAGATATTTGAATTTTTCCACTTCTTCGAAGGATAAATCTCCAATTTTTATATTTGCATTACATGCAATAATCTGGTCGTAAGACGTAATCATATACTTTGTCTTTTCGGGATTTACTTCCAAACCTATCGCTACTAAATATATCTTGTAGATTTCCACATAAACTTGACATTGTAGATGTGGCTCTTGACAGACTGGTGTTCTCAGGTTTTCTCATTGAGTTGTCATGTAGCTTCATGAAGCCCTGAAGTTAATCAATTCTGTTATTATTCCATGCTTCGGTATACTTGCAAGAGAAATGACGAGCATAAGCATATGCTAATTGATGTATATTAGTGTAAGTCATTACTCTTAGTACACTTAATAACTTAATTAACTAATTATGACTTTTGCTCCACAGTGAACACCTGTTGCTTCGTGTATCGCGAACCATATTTTCCATCTCTGTCATCGCCTTCTTAAACTTCTTGATTTGGTAAAATAATTGGGTGTGAGACATATCACACTTTGAAGCTTCAGCTCTTAATGGGAACTTCTCTTAAATGTCAGACCTTGCTGCTTCCTGAATAACTTCTTTGGATAATTCATGCTTGTTCTTTTCTTATGTATGTCCGAACAATTTTATGCCCTAAAAACAAATATACTATAATCAATAACGTCGTTATATTAAACATTTAAAAAATGTTTTTCACAGTACGTACTGTTAAATTAATGTCGTGGAGCAGTTTTGAACATTGTTTAAATGTTCCTCCAAGAAACTCTTTAAATGTGTTCCACATTATCTTGTCAAATACGACCATTCATTAAAAGGAATAAGTAGTATAGAGATCTACATTAATTTTCGAAAGTGAATTCATTAGGCTCTAATACTACATACTTTCTAAGCACTTCGACACAAGTTCATCCCCTGACTTCACACGAATAAATTAAATGGAAGGAAAATGGCAGCCAGTACATCAGAAAGGTTACCTTCTGCTGTCAGTTCCGTCAACTTAGTGAAAATTATATTTTCAGGTGAGAAATTCAATCTATTCTAATGTGTCTCCTGTTCAAAAGCGTCCCCTTCTCACCTACTTCTGGATCTGTTATTTATATCATTGTCTCAACTAAATAGAAATTGTGGGAAAGAAAAATTTCTGAGAGGAAACTTCCATGCTTATTTCAAACATCGCAATTCGCAATGTCTGGTTTTCTTTGGTGGAAAACCTTCAGCTGATTGACTGAACCTCTGCTCTACACTGTTCTTAGTTGATGCAAAGCATAAATATTACTTATTCTATTACTAATTTTCAACTAAACGGGCAATTGAGAGATGCTAAAACGATTGCTGGCTATCATGAAATAATGAAAAAATTATAGTGGCTGAAGCTACAGAAGAACCTACCCGGAGATACGATAAAATGCCCTAGAGCTATTCCTTACACCATAAATCTGAATTACTGCCAGTTTAGTAGACAGTTCTCTGTTGAATACTAAGTGGACCATTAAACAGAAAAATTGAGCAATACTGATAATGATATTAGTGCTCTGGAAAAGACATAACTTAAATAAAGTACAAATTAATCTGAAGACAAACGATTCAACATAATATTTCCCCTACCTGCATCTATAGGATTCATTATAACGAAGGATTGCATATCTGGCAGGTTCCCAATGTTGTGAGTTCTTTCTCCCATCCAGGAGACGGGATGTATAGAGTCAACATCCATGTTGTCCGGGGTGATGTATGCGATGGGGATCCACCACATGAAATCTCGTTCCTCTTCTGTCACATTGTGAGACTCTCCATGGAACAAATGCTGCATGCGGTATAAATACCAGAATATTTAATTAGGAAAAAGTAGTCATATAAAAACAATTTATGTCTATATTTAATTTATATTTTGTCTAGCTATGTATAGGGACAATAGGAACACGGAGAGGGTTTGAAATTGAACGAGTTACATCAGCTGCTTGTTTATGCGGATGACGTGAATATTTTTGTGACGTCATTGCCTCTGAGCCATAGCTTTCAGTGCGTAGCTTTCCATCCGTGAGACATCATGTCCAATTTCCCTTGGTCCGTGGATCGTGCTTCTACCGGAGCACCTTCGAGTTGTCTCGTTGTTACAAGGGAGCGAATAGATTACAAATAATAATAACCCATTGACAATTAAATGATGATTTATTAACAGTGGCGGCTAGTGGGTATTGACTTAAGGGGGGCTGCATACAAAAATAAACCAAGCAACTTACTTAATTTAAAGATTAATTCCATGCGCCTTGTCTTGTAAGTTGTGTTTAAATGAGGCAGGCTAATCTCAGTAGATTCACTGGCATTTAAAAGAATCCTGCGGGACAAAATTCCGGCACACCGGCGACGTTGATATAAACCCTGCAGTTGTGAGTGTAGTTAAATAAATCATAATTTAATTTTGTATATGCAGATTTGAACCTTAGAAATATCTAACTGGCGATGTTGTAGTTGGTTGTATATATATATATATATATATATATATATATATATATATATATATATATATATATATATATATATATGATACATCAATAAATGAAAAAAATTACTGAGCCAGAAATTGAATTCAGGATATTCAAGAGTACGCACCAGGGCGCTTGCCTCATTTATTGTGATGTTGTTAAATTTTTCATATTCCATTATGTTTTGAAAACATTCTAGCAATGGCTCCTTCTTCTCATGAACAACATTTACTGTTCTTATTTTAAATTCATCTTGTTGCCCCAGCTGATGGAATTGTCTTTGAAACAAATTAATCTAATACAGACTGTGTAGAGATCGAGAGAAGAAAGCAGGGATAGCCTACTGGATAAATTAGCAAAAAATATGCGAGCTTTTTTATTTTGTTTAGCGGCTCTTTCCATTATGAGATTCAACTGATGGGCACTTACTTTCACATTTCTCCAGAATTGTTAAGGTACTGAACTGAACAGACTGTAAATATTGTACAGAATTAAACATTGCCGCACTTGTTATACTCACACGTTGAAGAAAACGTATTTAAAACTGCGCGCTACTGACAAACTGCTGCAAATTTTGCAGCGCCTGGAAACTTTGGATTCATGGCAAGGGGCAGAAGGGAGGAGGGGTAAAACTAACGCGCAAAACATCCGAGACGAGACTGGCAGTTCCAGGGAAGGAAGTGGCTTCACCCATCCGTTCTTGTCTCTGGTTTCGCTCTGGCAGCACCAGGGGAGGAAGCGACTTCACTAACGATTGCGTGCATGTCATTGAGAGCTATTTTTTTTTAATTCGAGCCGCTAAATAGAGACTGTATAATAAATGTATTTCACAACATAAAACGAGACAAGAGCCACAAATGTCTGGGTGTGCTGCAGCTCCGCAGCCCCTAAATGTGAAACTAAAAATTATCAATGATAAAAGTGTGATACACGTTACTGTACTAAAATGAGCGATACATCTTACTATACTAAAATGAGTGATACATCTTACTATACTACGAGTAAAATGAGTTAGAGGATGATTAATGAGTCTTGGGGAAAATCCCGCAAACGCTATAATTAGAAAAGAGGTCCATTCTTGCTGATGACTGCGCCATACGAGGCGAACACATAGTTCCAATAAGCACATACTTGTCTCGCTGACGCACAAGTCTTCCCCCGCTAAAAGGAGTAACTGTACTTTGACCTCTACCATCAGACTGAGTACATACCTCGGTATCATTAGCACCGTAACAAACCCAAAATGTATCACTGCGGCTTGGGTAGAAGTTCATTGCCTGGCAGCATATTTCCAACGTCCCGAGGGCACTATGCGCAGCACATACCTCGGGACCGCGGACAATCCATAAACGACTCGTGACACAGGTGTATGACGTTCCGTGGATAACTCGACCTCGGCGTGCCGATGCCGCGGTAGTCTGTACACCGTCAGCGTACACCAACCGTAGAAATTGTGATTCCCAATCACAATTTGCTGCGTTCCTTCCAACGTAGTGGTTCACTCTCAACGGATTCCACTCTGAACGGATACACCAATCTGTTCCAGTACGTAGACGCCGGATGACTCTCGTATACACGAAGCGGTGCTTTCGTGTACTCAGCAAAGCACGAACTCCAATGTGAGCGGGCACGCTCACGGCCCGTTCCCCACGCGCGGTTATCTCCAGACTCAAAGTCCACTGCAGGAATACCAGTCTGCGGAAACGTCCAGTCGACTGTTCTCCAACACCCCGTGTTGTAGTCGATCTCTCTCTGACGAGTCCTGGATTTAAGTCCTCTCCCAGAGGAACTCCAACCAACCCTCTTCTGCAACGTCCTGCAACCAACCCCTCTCTCAGAGGTACTGTAGTCGACTCTCTCCTGACGCGCACTCCGTGAAGTCTCTGCATGAACTCTCGTGATGAACCTCCTGTCGTGAACTCCTGTCATGAACTCCTTCTCCAAGAACGAGCTCGCCCAGCCAAACAAGAAAATCGGTTAAACTTTAAACTAGCCAATGAAATAGCTCGTCTCAGCACTAGCAAGGATGGTTAATCTCGGACCCAATCGTAGGCAAAGGACAATTATGCCGCCTAGCGGACATAGGCACCAAAAAAATGGGCAGCGCCATCTAGCGTAAAAGCTTACTAACCAATAGCAGAGGTGTCATCTAGTCGTGAGGAACTAAAACCTCACACTACACCACAATATATTAGAAGAAAATCCACAAACAATTAGAGAAAACCCGGGAATTTTACTTGCAACAAGGAGATAGGTTTGGAAGTAAACCTCGAAAAAAACAAAGTATATGGTTATGTCTCGTGACCAGAACATAGTACGAAATGGAATTTAAAAAATTGGAAATTTATCTTCTTAAAAGATGGAAAAAGTCGAATATCTTGTAGGAACAGTGACACTGGAGAGGAAATTAAACGCAGAATAAATATTGGAAATGCCTGTTAGCCTATTATTCGGTTGAGAAGCTTTTATCATCCACTCTGCTCTCGAAAAAGCTGAATGTTAAAATTTATGAAAGAGTTATATTACCGGTTGATCTGTATTGTTGTGAAAATTGGAGTCTCACTTCGGGAGAGGAACAAAAGTTACGGGTGTTCGAGAATAAGATACTTAGGAATATATTTGGAACTAAGAGGGTTTGAAGTTACAGAAGACTGGAGAAAGTTACACAATACAGAAGTGCACGCATTGTATTCTTCACCTGACATAATTAGGAACATTAAATCCAGACGTAAGGGTGAATCTAGAAAATGCTTATAGAGTATTAATTGGAAGACCTGAGGGGAAAAGACCTTTGGAGAGGCTAAGACGTAGATAGAAGAATAATATTACAGTAGATATGATAGTAGGAAATGGATTAATTTTGCTCAGAATAGGAACTGATGGCAGGCTTATGTGAGGGCGACAGTGAACCTCCGGGTTCTCTAAAGCCATTTGTACGTAAGTAGCTAAGTAAGTATGTGTAGGAACAATAGTAATTATGAGCAATATATATTTCTAGTTTGCAACATACATTCACACGTCCTCTGATAAGTTTCATTCGATTTGGTAACAATTTGATATAGGCCGATTTAAGCGTAAATGTAAAATTAAATCTGTCTCCAGACAAGTTTACCTTAAAAAACGTAATCTAAGATAACTAAATTAATTTTATTGAAGATACTGAAGAAATTGTTCGTATTACCTTAAGAGAAATTTCAGAATGACTATTTGGAAAACTGAAGATTAATATTGTGACTTGAGACTTTCAGGAGTTTAACGTGATGCGAAATTTGTCGCCTTACCATAATGTCAAAGATGCAGAAACTTCCAAAGTTTCGCAGCTCTGTATCGGCACCATCATCAGAAAAGTCATAAAAGAAAAAACTTATTTGTAGGATCCGTTACCAGACTGAGGAATAGACTTGTTAGCGGCACCAGGGAATCTCTGAGGTCGCGCGCGACTAACTAAGCGCACTGTCTCGGCCGAAGCGGTCTCTACTCAGTGAAATCAGTCGTGTAATCACGGCAAGAAAAACCAAACTTATTTACTAGTACTTTTCCTTCATAAAATGCCAAAAATGCTCTTTATCATGTGCGGTGCATATTTGCAATTTCCATAATTAATTGTCATTTAGACGTCGAATAATATTGGCTATCATTCATTCATTCATAGTTTTCTACCCAAGAGTAGCTCTTTCACTGCAAAACCAGCATAATCCAATGTTTCCTATTTTCTCCCTTCCCCTTGGTCTTCACATACGATCCATATATTTTAATGTCTTCTATCATCTGATTTCTTCTGCCCCGAACTTTTCTCTCGTTCACCATTTCTTCCAGTGCCAATTCAGTTTCTTCTTACTGATCAGTTTTAGGATTGTTCTTTGTTCGCCCTCTCTTTCTGGAATAGCTTCATTCCTTATTCTGTCTGTGCATATCACATGCTCCATCCTTGCAAAAGCTTCAAGTCGTTTCTCTTCACTTCATCGTAATGTCCATGTTTCCGCCCTCATACAATGCCACACTCCACACAAAGCACTTTCCTAGTCTCTCCCTTAGTTCTTTTTTCGCAGAAGATGCTCCTTTTTCTATTAAAAGCTCCTTTTGCCATTGCCATCCTCCTTTTGACTTCTTGGCAGCAGCCCATGTTAATGCTTATAGTACACTCCAAGTATTTGAAGCTGTCCACTTGCTCTGCTTTCTTATTTAGAATTCGTACGGTTACCTTCTTTATTTTTCTTCCGATAATCACGGTCTTCGTCTTGCATATATTTTTAATTTCTATCTTAATGTTTTCTTGCAGGTTAAGGAACGTTCGTGAATTATTTGTATACAATTTACATCTGATGCATCTCTAAAGGAAATAATCTCAGGGGGTAAGATCGGATTAGGCCTACCTGGCTGGGTAGACATTTTTACTAATATTTCTCTCCAAAAATACCTTTTCCACTTCTTGTAAGGACCTACCCGCGGTATGAGGCATTCATTTCTGCTGAAACCAGGCGGACTGTCACCACAGATGTCTACACAAATAGAATTTTATTACCTGAATTCCTTCCGAAATTAATAGAATTTTAAAATATTATTATAAATATTATATTATTTCTAAGGAATTACAGAATATTATATGAAAACATTTTCTATCTTTAAAAACTGCGTTATGTAGTCTTGTCACCTGTTCCAGTAATGCTGATCCATCTTCGTAGTTCCTCGTCACAGTGACAGCAGGGAAGTGTGGCGCCTGGCGTCCCAGCCACGAGTTTGCTATGTTCTCCACCGTCGGTGAATCTGCTAGAGTTCCGTCCAGCCTTGCCTGACGGTTGATAGCATCCCACATTTCTCGTCCAGAGAATGTATTAGTCGTATTTATTCTGTATGAAAATACAAAAGATTAAATTAAGCTAATATCACGTTTTCATTATTAAATTTATTCATAGTTCAACTGACGGTTAGGGGACACTGGGGTTACATCGCACATATAGGTAATGAAGAAAACTGCTATGCATTATATTTTATAAGGGTATTTTGATTTCCTTCCTCACTCCACCATTACTTCGTTATGGAAATATCATATTATCTTTAGCGATCTTCAGCGAATAGCGTTTGTATATAAGGAAAAGCGTTGATTAAAAATTGAATGAGTGAGAATAAGATAATCCAAAACCACTCTTCTAACAAAACTAGTCTTGTATATGAATTCATTTCTCACACATCTGGAGAAGCTACTAGTAACATATTATAAAACTTAAAAAGGACACAAGTAGACCTATACGCTGAAGAAATTATAATACCCCACCTAGTAGCATTGGAGTCTAAACTTTTAATATGCTCTCCTGTGGAATTTTGTCCTTGTGGTTTAGGACTACATCATGCTTACTCCTTGAATTGTATTTCATTTTTTCTACTACTCTGATGACGACAAACAATTTTGTTTGGCTTCATATCATTATGAAATTGACATATAGGCCTCAAGACGACATCGCAGAAAATAACTCTATCAAACTCAAGCCACGAATTTCTATGATATAAAATCTTTAAGTAGGCTCTACGTTTTTTTATATGTATCCTATGAGTTTACAGATATTTGGATTAACATATTGTAAAAAGGTAAATATGAAGGGAAAAGAGGAGTCGATCGACAGCAGATGTCTTCGCTGCATAATATTCGGGAATGGACAGGCTTACATGCAGGGTGATTCACGAAGTTTTACCTCCACTAATGGAGCATTTTCCTAAAGTGGTTTGGAACATATTTTCCTGATAAAGTTTTTTTTTTTCCTTTCTTACATAATTCAGCCATTACCGCGTGAAGTTCACATCTGTGGAGTAACGGTTAGCGCGTCTGGCCGCAAAACCAGGTGGCCCGGGTTCGATTCCTGGTCGGGGCAAGTTACCTGGTTGAGGTTTTTTTCGGGTTTTTCCCCTCAACCCAATATGAGCAAATGCTGGGTAACTTTCTGTGCTGGACCCCAGACTCATTTCACCGGCATTATCACCATCTCATTCAGACGCTACATAACCTAAGATGTTGATACAGCGTCTTAAAGTAACCTACTAAAAATTATCGCGTGAAAAGGTAACATTCATTCAGACAGACAGATAGATGGACAGACATAAAAGCAAAGATTTCAAAAATGTTATTTTTCATCTCAGGATGGTTAATTATACATGTTAACACAATTATTTTTGGAAAAGCGAGAAAAATTTTGGTTACTATATTTATTATTAGTATAGATTATATATATATATATATATATATATATATATATATATATATATAAAACTGTCTACATCAGTCATTCTCAACCTGTTGCTCGCAAGCACTATGTTGCTCTTTTAATGACATTTGATGCTATCGTCATGAGAGTAAAAATGTGCTTGCGAGCACGAAGAATCCTAAAGTTATTTTTGCAATTCAAACTTAATCTAAACTTCAATTGATAGATGTCCAGTCCTTTTTAGCGCTGAAATATTTGTTTTATAAGGAGAAATTCATAGGCTTTGGAGGACAGAAGATAAAAAAGGGCTCCAAATAATGCGGAGTGTTTCTTTCAAATGTCTGGTTATATTAGGGACAACGAACCTATGCGAAAAAAAACTTCTCACTTATGAAATACATCAAGAATAAGCCAGAGCGCGATTAATTGATTCACATCTTCAGGACTGTTTCCTCTTAGACATAACTAAAATTTTGAGTGACATTGAAATTCAAGAATATCATTACTTTGGTGAGCGTGTTAAAATTGTATTTGTTGATTTACTTATTTCATTTATTTATAGTCCTATTAAACCTATTCGAGTCCACCTCTGTGGAGCAACGGCTAGCCTGGCTGACCGTGAAACGAGCAGGTCCGGGTTCAAATTCTGGCTGGGACAAATTACCTGGTTGTGGTTTTTCCGAGGTTTTCGCTCAACCCATTAAGACCAAATACTGGGTAATTTTCGGAGATGGACTCTGGACTCATCTCTCTATCATTATCACCTTCATCTCACTCAGATGCTAGACAACAGGAGTAGTTGATAAAACGTCGTAAAATAACGAACTAAAAATAATAAGCCTATTCGATTTCATGGTGGTCGCTTACTTGGAATTACATGTGGACAGTGCTCACAATCTTCAAAAGGTTGAGAACCTCAGATCTACATCAACACTTAATTAATCCAGAGCACGAATAGATTTAAGGAATTGTTCTTACGCTCATATTCATGTTGCCGTAACATACTTTTGTATCGTAAGAGAGCAAGTATCGTCATGTTTATAAACTACTCCTCCGTCACTCATCCTTCTAATATCACCATTTTGAAGATAACGTACTGCACGATTCAACGTTATTGGTCCCTTTCGTTGGTTGTTTGACTAGTGAGCGAGCTGTGTGTTGCGTCATAAGAAAGAAATTTAATCACAAACATGCATAGAAGGGGAAGAGCGAAGAAAATAAATGAAAATATCTATATTATAGATTTGTTAATTTGTCCTACAGAATAATATCTGTAATATTGACAATTAATATTTGAGGAGCAGTGGCGGCTTCTCAAGGGGGTTGCAGGTTTGTACACCCCCAAGTAATGTTCCTAATCTCCCGGCTTTGTTACTATTAAAATATATATATATATATATATATATATATATATATATATATATTTTACAATTTCATTCATGACTATCTGCAGCTGGCGTCTTGTTTTGTACGTCTGCAGGAGCCTTCGAGCTTCTTGGTTTGCAAAGATGTTGAAAACCTATGAAAGGTGTTCGGCTAATGATGCGACAGGGGGTTAGAGGCGTGGTCTACTGCTTTCCTCATTGAGAACGGTTTGTCGCACTCCCTGACATGGACATCAACGTCAGTGCAGAAGAAACTAAATTCACTGGGAAAGTATCTGTTTCAACTAGACATTTGTCCGAAGTAATAAGCATGAAAAATGTATTCATTCGGCTTGTGCAATGAGCAGTCGCATATTTCGCACATTACTTTCTGAATCTGCATGCACACAAACGGCACAATACATAAAGGAGCTTGTATTTTGCTTTAAAGTTGTAAGAGTTGTCGCTCTGACAATAAGTGCTGCTATCTCCCGACAGCCTACGAAAGCTACATTTGAATTTTATGAAAGAAAATGTTGCACTTGGTACTTGGTAGCATTCTGATGACGATTCTGTGCTCAATCCGCCTCAAATGTTTTTCATGAGGGTAAATCGCAATATAGAGAGCTCCGCCCACGCCCCTTCCATTTTTGGACTTTCTGTAGGTATGCTTGTATTTAGTCATTTTATTTATTAATTACATATAAATAAGCCTTATATGTATACCCCCTCAGGTATATACGGTTTTGAACTTTAAAGTAAAGTATGTTTAACTCCTCTTCGATATCCATTGTGCACCACCATATT
The DNA here is from genome assembly GCF_040183065.1 of Periplaneta americana. Taxonomy (NCBI): domain Eukaryota; kingdom Metazoa; phylum Arthropoda; class Insecta; order Blattodea; family Blattidae; genus Periplaneta; species Periplaneta americana. Next base: position 131,323,967 of record NC_091131.1, on the reverse strand, counting down.
TTCAAACCACCAGCCGCCGCTGTTGAGGAGAAAAATTCGCTCCCGCGCCGGGGATCGAACCCGGGTCCTTGGTTCTACGTACCAAGCGCTCTGACCACTAAGCTACGCCGAATTCAATCCACAGCACCGGGCCAAACCATCCTCCTTCAATGTTACCCTTTGTGGCCTGACTCCAAGTTAGGCATATATATTGACGTATATGTCCAATGTCAACTGCCATTATATTAGGAGCGCACTCAGTTGAGTGACTTGTTTGGCGGAATCCCACTGCCCTAATCACATGACTCCCTTAGCGACCGGTCCTTACAGTGGACACAATCCATATACCATTCCTGCTTCGGCAAATTCCTCCAAGGCCCCCCCCCCCGTCGGTCCGAGGCGAAACTCCTCTCCCGAGTAGGTCCGTCTCGGGTGCCATTGCAGAAGTCATCCAACATAGCTTATCTACATTCCACGGAGGCCGATCGAGACAGTCAGCAGCTTCGGGACGCCGCCGGTAGAGTGATCTGAAAAGCCAGAAACGGGATGATGAGGAAAGGATGATGGGAAGAAAAGGAAGATGAGTGGGGTTCCAATCGTGTGATAAAGTTCCCTGATATTCATCCATAGGAGTGAGAGAAAAACCCCTACTCGTCCTGACCGGGAATCGAACCCGGGACTGCTGGGTTCGGAGTTAGACTCGCTAACCTCTCAGCCACAACGGTGGACCAGATTTAGATGACTCCTGCTTAAAAATCTTAGTTTCGAAACTGCTTCTATAAGAGTATGCATCTTGTAACATCACCGTTATCCGAAGTGGACTTAGACAATTTTCGCTGTTCACGAGTGCAGCCACTTTTTTTTTTTTACAGCTGTACGTACTTATATATGCTGAGCACACTAATATGTGTCAGTAAAGATGGTTAAGTGATAAGCAGATGAGAAATAAAGGATAGAGAGATATATTCTGTGCCTGGACATTACAGAAATCTGTTCAAAGTTTATACATCGCCTGCCAGTGATACACACGCGGTGTATAAGCATTCAACTGAACGGTATGATGTATTTGGAATATAGAACTGGCAATAGTGACAGAGAAAGCGTGACATGTATACAAACACAGTACTTTTTGTAGATGTTCGGTTAGTGTCGTAACCCAAAGGAAGTTTATTAAATGTTGATGCGTTCCTGCTGTTTCGCAGAATAAATACTACACTACTTAAGCTAAATGCAAGATTTTTGCAACATAAAATACTACAAGATGTAAAAAAGCTTATATATAGGTTGATTCACGAGTATTTACCGTCCTTTTCGGAGCTTATTTCCGAAGACATTCTGAGCAAAAAATGTCATATAAACATGGTCCTATTCTCAACAGTTAAGTTTCGTTATTGCTATGAACGTGTGATCTTGGTCAGCGTGCAGTCAGCAGCCAGCGCGAGTGCTACAGGAGTTATGTACTGTACTTCAACCACGAGAAAGTCTTTGCGGAATGAGACGGAGCGGGGTAATGCTGTGAATGAATGTTGATGACATAAGATGTCATAAGGTCACACATGTGGGTACTCTTATCTCTATTGGCTAGCTCTCACAGCACAAATCATAACACTGATACACACATTTATACTACCCTAGTTACAAAATTAGATCACTGTTAATCTCCTGGTCATTTAATCTCTCCATACAGGAAATAACATATGCGGGAGATCGCAGGGTTTTTAAACTGACGTTATAACGGTAATATTATCTATCTACTTCGCTCCAACAGATGACGCAATAGTAAGCACATTCCTTTCACGGTTTATCTCCTGTTTGGAGAACAGTAGAGCGACGTTTGCCGTTCACAAGCGTGCGGCCAACTGTACTCAAGCGGACGGCGATATTTTTTAAAAAGTGTTGTAAACTCTCCAAGACTGTAAATTAGGATGCAAAATTGAACTGCAAATAATTCAGTGGAAATGGTGTAATTTGTAATAATTGTTGTGATAAGTGCGTAAGAATAATGTAATTTTCTAGTTAAACATAGAAAAAGATGTCTGTACGAAGCAACTAAGGAGTTCACAGCACATTTTTAGCCTCATAATACTTGCTAATTAATGAAATTATACTTCTGAGCGGTTCATTCTCTATTTGTATTATTCTTTTACATTCAATCTAAAGAAAAAACGTATTTTACAAACAACTTTAAATTAGTGTAACTCTGAAAATATTGAGAATAGGAACTATGTTTATATGACATTTTTTGCTCAAAAGTCTTCAGAAATAAGCTCCGTAAAGGACAGTAAATCCTCGTGAATCAGCCTGCATAGATTTATATATAGTAGTTTCATTTTGCCTGACAGATTTAAGGTCATAAGGCCTTCTCTTCCACTATACAGAATGGACATGAAATAACTTACAGATTGAAAGGGACGATAGGGTACACTTAAATGAATAGAAAACCTATATTATGTTTTGTGATTAAATCCACGGTTAATTAGAAAATTAAGTTTGAAGTTTCAGCAGTATGGCAACATTGCCACTAACACATTCTATTCGTGATACAAATGTAACAGGTCAACGAGCTCGGTGTGTCTAGGTGGGTGAGCTGCTGTCTGCCTCGACATTGCCACTTGTAGCAACGTGCAGTGGCTTGAAATTAGAGATTTTTAAAATTAAATTTACACGAAAACTGTCCACGCTATTGAAATACGCCAGAGGGATATATTATTTTTATTAGATTTCCTATCGATATGGATAAAAATTACGAGTCTACTCGCAATAGTTTCCGAATAGGAGGTTGTTAAATATTTGAAAAAAAACTATGAACTTTCCACTAATATGATATTATAGTTTCTGGTTGCATACACAATAAGATGTTCGCTCTGAAAATCTGCAAGGCTATTTCACTTCCACCTTTTGTATATATGCATAAGAAAAAATATATAGATTCAAAATGACATGGTCGTATACTAATAATGAATTAATATTTTTAGGTCATTGGATATGTTTAGACACTATTAAGTTCTCGCATCTTGTTTACCGGAGATTTAAACGTAAAGGAATTGAAATTTCGAGATTAGAAATATGGAAATAGAGTATATTGAAGTCTAAGAATTTGAGTCTTCTTCATTACAGCATGTCAAAATCAGGGATTCTGTGCCTAAACAAATTCTTTACGTCTTATCTGAATATAATCTGAGCTATCCTAATCTAACCTAAGTCAAACATAACATAAGTCGTATAGTTGTGAGCATTTGATTCTTATATTCCAATCACCGTAAATATCATTGTTATTTAAATAAACATCTGGAAAATAGAACTCTTTACTTATCAGAAATGGGAAAGTTGGTGGTGCACAACTTTCAATAATTAAATTGTGCACAAATATGCCTGGGTTAAATCCCAAATCTCTCCGCAGTGCATATGAAGAGGAAGGTATATGTCACTGTTGATAGTGATTCGTCCGTTGGATGGGGACGTTAAGCCTGGCGACACCCTTGGTGCTATTCGACAGAAGAGGCTATGTGCCAGCACCGGGTTTCTCCTTCTCCATTCAACACCATCACCATCACCATTCTCTACACTACACTTACACGAACACTTAACATACACTCCCCTTAATATACGGTAACTCCTGACAGATACACACCATGCATAACGTGGCCCGCCGAAGTGATTTGCAAATTGAAAATGTGTCACAGTCCTGCCTTATATCCCCAGTATGCGGAACACGAATCACGCAAGTGAAGTGGGTAGGCATTAGTCACACACACACACACACACACTTACCAGAAATGTGCATAAAAACTATAATTTGTGAAGCAAAGAAATAACGTATTTACAAATAGAGACAACAGTAGCTAGACTACGAAATTATATAACTTACCTCTCAGTATATAGATTCCTGATTCCTTTTTGAACTGTGCTGCCTGTCAAAGAGTTGTTCAGCATGTGAAGGAACCATTCATCTGTCAACAGAATCATATTATGTTCATTATTTTCTAGAAGAGTATAGCTTTCGTAACGTAGGAACGTTAAAGAAAAGTACAGTAAACTTAAATAACATTTTATACACTCCATTTCTCATATCATAAAAAATGGTTAATTAAGATGCATCAAGAATGAAGACAGTAGATTGATTCATTCATAGTGTTCTGCCCAAGAGCAGGTCTTTCACTGTAAACGCAGCATTCTCCAGTCTTTCCTATTTTCTGCCTTCCTCTTTGTATTCTCATATGATCCATATATCATGTCGTATATCATCTGATAGCTTCTTTTGCCCCGAACTGTCTCCCGTTCACCATTCCTTCCAGCACATCCTTTAGTAGGCAGTTTCTTCTCAACCAGTGACACAGCCAATTCCTTTCCCTCTTTCTAATCAGTTTCACCATCATTCTTTCTTCATCCACTCTTTCCAACACAGTTTCGTTTCTTATTCTGTCTGTCCATTTCACATGCTCCATCCTCCTTCATATCCACATTTCAAATATTTCTAGTCGCTTCTCTTCACTTCGTCGTAATGTCCATGTTTTTGCCCCATGCAATGCTACATTCCACACAAAGCACTTCACTAGCCTCTTCCTTAGTTTTTTTCTTCACAGGTCCGCAGAAGGTGCTCCTCGACAGTGGATATGACATAAATACAAGCACGTAGGATTTTGAATTGAACGCGTTACATCAGCTTCTTGTCTATGCGGATGACGTGAATATGTTAGGAGAAAATCCACAGACTATTAGGGAATACACGCGAATCTTACTTGAAGTAGATCCCGAAAAGACAAAGTATATGATTAAGTCCACTAGTTCATCAATTAATTATATGATTATGTCTCGTGACCAGAACATTGTACGAAATGGAAACATAAAAATTGGAAATTTATCCTTTGAAGAGATGGAAAAATTGAAATATCTTGGAGTAACAGAAACATATATAAATGACACTCGAGAGGAAATTAAACTGAGAATAAATATGAGAAATGCCTCTTATTATTGGGTTGAGGAGCTTTTATCATCCAGTCTGCTCTCAAAAAAGTTGAAAATTGGAATTTATAAAACAGTTATATTACCGGTTGTTCCGTATGGTTGTGAAACTTGGATTCTCACTTTGAGAGAGGAACAGAGGTTAAGAGTGTTCGAGAATAAAGTGCTTAGGAAAATATTTCGGGCTAAGAGGGATGAAGTTACAGGAGAATGGAGAAAGTTGCACAACGCAGAACTGCACGCATTGTATTCGTCACCTGACATAATTAGGAGCATTAAATCCAGACGTTTAAGGTGGGCAGGGCATGTAGCACGTATGGGCGAATCGAGAAATGCATATAGAACGTTAATTGGGAGGCCTAAGGGAAAAAGACCTTTGGGACGCCGAGACGAAGATGGGATGATAATATAAAAATGGGTTTGAGGGAGGTGGGCTATGATGGTAGGGACTGAATTAATCTTGCTTAGGATAGGGACCGATGGCGGGCTTATGTGATGGGGACAATGAACCTCCGGGTTTATTAAAGCCTTAAGTAAGTAAGTTGGAGTTAAGGCCATTCAGCCTTCTCTTCCACTCAACCAGTATGATACAAAATTACTATATTGCTATAAACAAAACATAATTGATACAATACAAAACAATACAATACAATACATAATTAATATAAGACAACAATTCTTTTCATCTTCACAACACACCAATAAAATAATTACGTAATAATAATAATAATAATAATAATAATAATAATAATAATAATAGTCATACCTAAATATAATTAAATTATTAAACTCAATTATTATTTATGAACTTCAATTTGATTGAGTCCGTAAGAAATCGTTTAGCCTTTTTTTGAAACTAGTTACTGTCTGGCAGCCCCTATTCTTCTGAGGTAGAGAATTCCATTCACGGGGGACTGAGACAATGAAAGAAGATGAATGGTGGGATGTTCTATGGGGAGGAATTGTCAGGATTTGGCTGTCCTGTGACGTGGTGTTTTGACTGTGATTGGAGGATTAGGCACGATAATGCAGCCTTCTGTGAAAAAATCAGAATATTTCATTTTATTATAGTGACTGGTTCTAGAAACTTCGACAGTGCGTAGAGTGCACTGTATTTTAGAAAAGCTCATCTGCAAGAAAGTTACTAATTTTGAATTAGTTTTATCAACGATTCCAACGAAAAATATGCTAAAAGTGTTCAATTTAAGCAGTCGGTTGAACGACACGCAACATTAGCAACTGATGATGTCTCGATATTCTTATGTATAACAAAAAACCCATTAATAATAGTGAATTGCTATTTCATTTTTTAATTGTAAGAATGCATATTTTTTATTTTTAGTCCATATATCGTTGTTTTAAGTATATACATGCATGCATATTTTTCCTTTTTTAATTTATATGAATTCGCCCCCTTACGATCACTTGACCCGAAAGGAGGATTTTAAAATATTTGGCAATTTAAATTTAAACTTAACTAGAAACTAACCTGTCCACACGACGTAAGGATTCCAACGGCGCTGATCATGATACCAAGTGTACTTCTCATATTCGTAGAGTATCGTTCTGTCCATCATGTAACGAACCCCTTCAGGTTGTATCTACAAGCAATTTATGAGTGTATAATGTATATGACTTGACATCAGTGTAGTAGTTGTATGTGTAAGAGGAATGACAATATTGTTAGTATACATCTGAAGTTTGATTAGCGTAATATGTAGCTAGTTGGCGATCTATGCAATGGGGGGGGGGAGAAACTGATTACACTACCTATTATTGCCTGGCCCAGAGCAGTGGCCTTGCCTAGTTGCATTATAAGTGGTGCCTTGTCTGTATCACTTGTGAAGTTCAGATCTGTCTTCGGAGAGTTGACTAAACAAACAACAACTCTCAAATGAAAGGTACAGAAATACTGTCTGCCACTCACAAAGGACTGTTAAATTTTCTGTTCATATTCAAGTCTGGTGTCAGCAATTTTCCACGTTACAAATTAACAATCTTCATTTCCATGCAACACAATCAATTTAGTTTGTTATAGACTGGCTAGTGAATCACATTTCCAAAATGCTCAGTAGAACACTTATCTGACCAATATATCAAATTTCAGACACTCGCTCATGAGGCACAGGAATGCTGTTTAATAAGTCCATAGTTTTAATGACGAGACAACATAAATTAAATTTATTGCTGATTATGGCCATTTCTTCGCTACGAGCGTAGAAAATACTTTTAAAATCTGCGCTGTATCAGGGATACACCGGGACATAGAATACGCCACACAGTTTCGGGACTGAAAGTACAATTTTGTGGACTTGAATATTTTATTTATTTGGGGGGGGGGGGTTTACAAAGGGAAAATATGGATCTAGGACAAGAGATGCAATTAATAAAGGGCATGCAATAATATCTTATATACATATGAAGTGATATTTCGAAATTAGCCTAGCTCACAACAATTTTTATACTATGGTTCACTCAAAATGTGTCTTACGTATGTTTTATCTCTTTAATATCGCAGAAATAGAGATTTCAAATCAAACGAATGGTCGTACAGATGTATAGCTACTCTCGATGCCGAGATATTGCTGAGAGAGAGGCTGCTCGGCACGTCTAAATTTTATACACAGCTTCGACGCCCTCATGACCGTAGCGAGGGAAGATGATGTCATTGTGCGTGGTCACATAAATTACATTGGTTTATGGCCTGACTATTAATAACATTAGCTCCTTATTCCTTAACTTGGAAAGTAACGAAAAGGTGGATAATCAAGGGCATAGATTAATACCGACCGGCCCAGTTAAACAGAGGTCAAGAGGGGATCGGAATTCGAACTGAGACAGTAAAATGTTACAGGTGACGGAGAATTTGTTCAACTAACAATTTACGGTAGCTATCATAACAAGATCATTGACCAGAGACGTATGGATGATGGAACGGAATCGATTAGTGTCCAGTGCAAGGACATCGTATCGATGGAAGCGAGACAGAACCAGGAATTGAAAAACAACGAAGCGAAGAATGTGTTGAGATCAACAATCCATAAGAAGCGAACATATTTGAAGAAAACAGATAAGAGCGGCTTAAATACAACAAGTGTAATGAAGTCTAATGTCACGAGTAAAAATTGAAGCTATTCAGGAAGTGAATTAATTAGCTTAGGGCATGTCTGTCAAACTCTGTCTCCCAAGGCGCGAACGAATACGGAGGGGATGGTTACTACTCCGCGTCAGTAGAAAATGCATCTGAAGTTCAAATCCAAAGGCTTCCCCCTCCGTCAAGCGTGCGATATTGCGAGTGCACAGCTCGATTCAACGTTAATGGCCCTTGTCCTTGGTTGTTTGGCTAGTGCTCGAGCTATGTGTTGCGTCATAAGAAAGAAATTTAATCACAAATGTGCATAGGAGGGGAAGAGAAAAGAGGAAGAATGAAAATAATATCTACTGTTCTCCAACCAGAAGATGAACCGTGTCCACACCTGTGGAGTAACGGTCAGCGCGTCTGGCTGTGAAACCAGGTGGCCCGGGTTCGATTCCCGGTCGGGTCAAGTTACCTGGTTGAGGTTTTTTCCGGGGTTTTCCCTCAACCCAATACGAGCAAATGCTGGGTAACTTTCGGTGCTGGACCCCGGACTCATTTCACCGGCATTATCACCTTCATTTCATTCAGACGCTAAATAACCTAGATGTTGATACAGCGTCGTAAAATAACCCAATAAAAAAAAAAAGATGAACCGTGAAAGGAATCTGTTTACTATTGCGTCATCTATTGGAACGAAGTAGATAGATAATATTACCATTATAACGGCAATATAAAAACCACACACTCTCCTGCATATATTTTTTCCTGTATGGAGGGATTAAAAGACCAGGAGATTAACAGTGATCTAATTTTGTAACTAGGTTAGTATAAATATGTGTATATCAGTGTTATAGTTTGTGCTGTGAGAGTTAGCCAACCAACGGAGATGCGTATACCCACGTGTGTGACCTTATGACATCTTATGACATCAACACTCATTCACAGCATTACCCCGCTGCGTCTCATTCCCCTGAGACTTTTTCGTGGTTGGAGTAGTACGGTATGCTCGAAGCTGAGGGACATTCATGTCAAGAAAATATGTCATCATAACATTGTTTAGTCAACAGACGTAGTGGTTAGTAACGGGACGTGTGGAAGAATATTGTGTTTTAAGACGGAGTGTACCGCGACATGATAAGAAGGATGTGTTAGGTGTTATGACTGCGCTGCCTGACCTGTATATTCCAATTAAATCATTAACAGAAAAAAAATAATTAATACAAAAATTATAAATTGAAAATGATAAGTAACTTATTTTCAGTATTTGATCCATCAACAAGTATAATAAATTTATCATTAAAGTGAGCCAGCCCTGCAGTAGTGGTGAGTAACTCGCTCTTAGTCAATCTACTTACTTTTTGGCAGGGGCCAAGATCCCTGAATCAAGTTGTATGTGTTAGCTTTATCTCAACCTACGCACGTCTTGAATCAACATTGGTCACGCGGTGTCAAATGGTGGTGCTATATGCGTATAAGGAAAACATCAGTCTTTTACCGATAGTCCTATTGAAAGTAGTGTGTTAGTTTTTTATTTTTATTTTAGTAGGTTATTTTACGACGCTTTATGAACATCTTAGGTTATTTAGCGTCTGAATGAGATGAAGGTGATAATGCCGGTGAAGTGAGTCTGGGGTCCAGCACCGACAGTTACGCAGCATTTGTTCATATTTGGTTGAGGGAAAACCCCGGAAAAAACCTTAACCAAGTAGGAACTTACCCCGACCGGAAATCGAACCCGGGCCACCTGGTTTCGCGGCCAGACGCACTAACCGCTACTCCACAGGTTTGGACAGTGTGTCAGTTTTGCAGCGTAATTTCTCTTTAAATTCACGTCTATTGTATTGTTTTATTATTTTTCATTTTTATTTAGCTAATTTCGTACATTAAGGAGAGTGAGACTGGATCATTTGCTATCTACAGTACACCAGTTAAAAGCAAACGAATGGGACAATCTGATTTGAGAAGTGACAGCAAAGGACCGTTTACAAAGTGTATAACTTTCGTAAAGATCTTACGGAACACTCCGATAAAATTGCAGCCATCGATTTTAGAAAGTCTCAAGATCTGACTGCAAAAATGTGTGAAATTATCAAACGAACTGTAAACAAGCTTTCAAAGAAGTGCTAAAATGTACAGAACATTTTGTGAAATCTTCTTCTCCTAGATCTCAATGAGTTCGGTAAGGACGTGTTGCGCCGTTGCATTGCACTGGAAATGAATAATTATACTTCGTGCAGACATATTACAGTGAATACTTTTGATCTTTCCATGCTTGCATGGAAAGATAAAATGTATGCATTATATATTCAACATGTATGGGCCAATGTTTTCATAATGGCTATAGTTCTCATTTCTTCAAAGAACGGTTATATCTTAATGAGGTTAATCTATTTTGCGCAGTCATATATTTACCATATATGGAAAATATTTCGAAAAGATATATTTCTGATTTTTTCTGTCTTGTACTGGGGATTAATCCATTTAGAGAAAGCGTGCATTAAACATTTATGAACTAACGTATGTATAATATGGATATTTCTCATATTTTAACGAATGGTTGTAGGCCTATTATATTTTATGCATAGATATTATACAGTATTAAACATTAGGGATCAATGTTTTCATAATGGGTACATTTCTTCAAGGACGGTTATATTGTACTGGGAATTAATCTATTTTATGTAGTATAACTTATGTAGTAAAAATATGTAGGGCAATGTTTTCATTCAGGGATATAGCACGTAGCGCATGAAGTTGGAAATTCCCTTTCCGTAAACATCTTATGACTGAACCAAAGCGGCAACTTTGCATTAACCTTGAAGTGAATATTCAATTGATGCAGACTTATAGTCTCCTGATTGCTTCATGTCCCTTGCATTGACTTAACGTGAGATGGGGCCGGGTGCTTGAACGTAAACAGAGCTCTATTACTGGTAATAGTGGCGGCTGGTAGGCCTACTGTGCAGACACTTTGCACTCCTATTTTGGTATATACTTATTGCTGTAATAGCATTATCATCCTCGTCTTTCTCAGTAGGCCTATTGGTCCGTAAAATGTATACAGAGAGAGTCACGAGGAGTTATCACCACTTACGGAGCATATTCCCGAAGACACTTTGAGCAAAAATGTCATATAAACATGGTTGCTATTCTCATTTTCAGAGTTACAGTAATTTCAAATTGTTAAAAATACCTTTTCCTTTAGTTTTGAGGGTAAAAGAACATTACAATAAGAGAATGAACATTCAGAATTATAATTTCTTTAATTGGCTAGTATCTGAAGCTAAAAGTGTTATTAATTCCACAGTTGCTTCGAACAGAATTTTTTTTTTCAATTTTTAACTACAAAATTACTTTTTTCTTACGCATTTATCACAGCAATTGTTATAAATCACGTCATTCTTATACACCCTTGAAGAATGTATATTAGAATGCAAAATTTAACTACAAAAGATCAAGTTGCTAGAAGTCATGTGATCTATAACAATTGTTGTGATAAGCGTGCATGAATAATGCAATTTTTAGTTAAAATTGGAAAAGAAAGTATACTTTCTGAATAGTTCATTCTCTATTTGTAACATTCTTTTACCCTTAAAACTAAAGAAAAAAAGGTATTCATTTTAGCGACTTCAAATTAGTGTAATTCTGAAAATATTGAGAATAGGACACATGTTTATGTGGCAGTTTGCTCAAAATGTCTTCGGGAATGAACGTAAGTGGTGGTAATTCATTGTGAATCACCCGTATACATTTTACGGACCAACAGGCTTACTGAGAAAGACGAGGATGATAATGTTATTACAGTAATAAGTATATACCAAAATAGGGGTGCAAAGGACATGCACGGTAGGCCTACTAGCCGCTAGTGTTAATAGTACTACAGCCCTGTTTACGTTCAAGCGCCCGGCCCTATCTTACCTTGAGTCAATGCAAACATGAACTAGTAACCACCCCCTCCGTATTCATTTGCACCTTGGAAACACGAGTTTGACAGGCATGGCTTAGGGGGAAGGAAGATCAGTGCAGAGAGGGGAAATGAAAGTGTTTCTGTGAGTGCAAGGGCTGAAATGGTGAGAAGTGAAGAGAATAAAAAGGGAGACGAATTTATAACAGAAATGCGTGAAGTGGATGTGTCTAGTCCAGAGATGGTTAAGGATATAGTAAGTAAAATAAATAATAAATTAGAGGAGTATAGTAGGAAGTTAAATAAGGCGATAGAGATAATGAAAATAGGCGAGGAGTATGGTGGGAGAGGCTAGCTAGGATAGGGAAGCATAGTATGTAAAAAATAAGTGAGATCAGAAAATGGAGTGTACACAAGAAACAGGCATAATAACGAACATATTGGATTATAGTGTAGTAAGGCTTAGTAATAAGTAGACAGTGGATGCGGGATGACTTATCGTTGAATGCAGGTGCACATTTACTATAGGTTACATTTTTTTTCATTCAGACCATTGCATTGGTTGAACAGGTTTTAAACGTAAACACACGACATCAACATGCCACTGTATCTCCGTACAGTCAGAAGGAAAAGAAAAATGGCGTACTGTAGCACATACCTTGCAAGGTTCAGTCCTCGTCATCATTGATGGAATTACCAGCGTTGCAGTAAACGACGATATATTCTCGTAAGTTGTCGAAGCTGAATCGTCTTCGCCTATCGCTTAAACAGTTTTTGTATCGAGAGAATTTATGAAGAAAACCTCTAAAATAAGTATCACTTTCAATTTCTTTAGAGGAATATTTGCAATGAGCATCATGTTGCACATTTCTTTGCAAAACGTTTCGTTTAGTCCCACACAACTAAATGATGATGATGATGATGATGATGATGATGATGATGATGATGATGATGTAGTTAGTTCCTCAGATTTCATTTCAACGCATTTCCTGTATTATGTACTGTTGCAATGTTTTTCTATAACCTGAGTTGTTCTGGTTTCTATTTCAATTTTATATACATTACACACGATTTTGTCTTCGTTAATATACATAAAATGTCATTCCCATACTTCTTAATTGCACTTCGTATCTCTGAGTGAATCGAACGTTTTGCCTTCGACATTATGAATGTTTCAACACAACACTATTCAACGCTTAGCCTACTAAATACTTGTCCGCTGTTGTACTCGCCAGGTACACAAAAGACGGACGACGCGGCACGTGCCGTATACTCTGATACGAAACAACTTCACTTTTCCTTAAGTCATCCCGCATACACTGCCTGGTAATAAGGTATTATTAGAAACAGAGAGTGTTCGATATAAGTGAATTGAAAATTTAAGAAATTAATTGTAAAAGTGTCAATTTTGAATGCAGTCATTAGACTGTAAAAGAAGCAGTATGAAAGAATTTAGATTGGAACAGAAGCGAGAGATTATTATATAATAAATAGTGAATGAGTGTTAGTGAATGAAAAGGATACAGTAATGAGAGAATGTAAGTATGAGGTATTAGTCTATATTGTAAGAGCGTCTACAAAAATAAAGGGAATTATACTGTATCTGTAATGAACGTAATAGTGGCACCGGATACAAAATTGTGAGATCTAATTTACATGGTTATAATTGATGACATGAAATATGAAGGGTACACGGGAATAACGATCAAGGTCCATTTTAGAAAGTTTCGAGAAAAACGAATTTTAAAGTTTACGCACTGAGTACTTTGTTATCTGTGTATTTAATAGAAATTGACGTAGTGGAATGTCAAGAACGATTATTTCTCATTACTAGCTAGACCACATGAGAGTATTTCCTTTCCACTATAAGATGGCATTATTAACTCAATTTCGATTTTTGATGGACCTTGATCGTTTTTCCCGTGTACTCTTCATATATATATGGCTGGGCGGCCAGGCCAAGGATGCAGCGGAGCGTGAAAGGGACAGCTTTGGCAGGTCTGGCTGAGTGTCTCTTCTTTCACATAGTGATCGCGATACTACTAATTATTGGTGGTATCGAACTGAATCCAGGACCTGCAAGCGACAACGGAGTGATCAGTGTCAAGTGTGGCAGCTGTAGAAAGAACCTACGAGTAGGCGTGCTGTGCAACCAGTGCGAGAAGTGGTTCCATCTGACTTGTCAGAAGATCAAGAGGGAACAGATAGTAGAAGAAACGTGGCTGTGCAAGAACTGCGGGAACGAGGCAGGCAGCAGGGAGCTCATCGGTCTTCGGAACGAGGTGAAGAAGCTACGGGAGAATCTAGAGACGGCGGAGCAACGGATCAAGTTTCTGGAGGACGAAAATAAGTTGTTGCGACGGGAAAAGGAAAATGGCGAAGAGAGGGAGGAGAAGAAGAAGCATGGTGCGGCAAGTGTTATCATCGGAGACTCCATCATTCGACACGTAGGGAATCTACAATCGGAGCTGGCGACAGAGTGTTACCCTGGGATTAGAGTGAAAGAAATGAAAAGCGTGATCGAAAATCAGGAACGAGGGGACCCGAAAAACATCGTCCTTCACGTAGGAACAAACGATTTGCGAAGAGGTGTTGATTATATCATGGCAGATGTATAGGACTTGGTGATGGAAACGAAGAAGAAATATCCGGCAGCTGAGATTGTCATCATTGGAATCGTCAGACGGAGGGATGTGAACTGGAGAAAAGTGGGTCGTGTGAATAAAGCTTTCGAGTGGGTAGCGGAGTGTCTTGGTGCGCGTTTCGTCGATCCAAATTCCTGGATAGACGACAGATGCTTCGGAAGAGACGGAATCCACCTAAATCGGAGGGGGGCTACAGACATGGGATCCCTCTTCGCGCGGGTAGTTACTACAACATGGCGCGGCGGGATCGAGGATCCATCAGCTGGCAGCGGCACCGAAGGACCATCAGCCGACGGCGGGGGCGTGGGACTACCGGCGGTCAGCGGGGGTGTGAGTCTACCAGCGGGTGGAGGGGTCGAGGGACTATCAGCGGGCGGTGCGGTCGAAGACCTATCCGCGGGCAGCGTAGACCTGCAGTGACGGCGAAGTGCCACGGGGATTCAGAATGTTCAAGTAAGGACAGGCCTACTAAGACTACTGCAGGTTAATTGCCGAAGTATTAGAAATAAACTTATTCCGTTTTGGAACTTGGTCGATGTTTATAATCCAGATGTAATAATTGGGACGGAATCATGGCTTAGGGAAGACATAAATGACTCGGAAATTTTTAGGTCGGATTATAGAGTCTTTAGAAAGGATAGAAGTGAAAAGGGAGGGGGAGTTTTCGTTTGTACTAAGATAGAAATAAGTAGCAATCTTCTATGGATACATGAGGAAGTTGAAATATTGAATGTTCAGATAAGAAATGGGCGGGAAACCTTAGATGTAATAGCATGTTACAGACCACCCAGTGAATTAAACAATTTAACTTTGCACAAACTAAATGAATATCTTAATACAGTATCAGAAGACCGAAACGTAGTAATTGCTGGGGATCTAAACCTCCCGAAAATTAACTGGAACGGGATTTCAGGTACAAATTCAGATGCACAGACCCTTGTAAATGAATTGATCTGGCGTAAAGATTTCACGCAGGTAGTAAATGGTCCGACGCGTGACAATGCCCTCTTAGATGTTTACCTACTAAGACCTGTCACTCTCTTTGTCAACTCTGAAAGTCTTCATAAAATAAGTGATTACAATAGCGTCTTATTAGAAATCTTCTGGGAAAACACAGTAAATCCGAAGTCAAGTCCACTGTCTGTCTGGAATTTTAACAAAACCGATGTCCATGAATTACAAACGTTTCTACGACAAAAGCATGATGACTTTCTAAGGACTGAAGGAAATATGGAAAATGTGTGGCATAAATTTAAGTGTATAATTTTCGAGGCATTAGTAAAATGTGTACCTTCTAAAATAATTAAGAAAAATCCGGACCCAGAATATTACACTAATTATATTCGCTACTTAAAGAAAAAGACAAGGCGCGCATTTAGCAAACGTAAACGGAGCCATGAGCATTGGGAAAAATATATCGAATTAATTAAGAAACTTGAGTGTGAAAAAAGGTTAGCTCAGGAAAATTTTCTAAAAACTATTTTAAAAGAAGATGAAAGTAATAATTGGAGACAGTTTTATAATTATGTACGCAGGAGAAAAGGAAAAAATGAAGGAGTAGTGCTTTTACGAAATCAGAACGGAGAAAGTATAACTGATGACAAAGAAAAGGCCGACTTATTAAATTCCTATTTCATTTCGGTTTTCAATAATAATAATAATAATAATAATAATAATAATAATAATAATAATAATAATAATAATAATAATAATAATAATAATAATCACGCTGATAGGAGTGGTTGTGTCACAGACCGTGAATGTGAACCAAATTCGACTTTCAAAATAACTTCCAAAGGGGTTAGAGAGAGAATAACGAAATTAAAAAATCGGAAGTCTCGAGGACCAGATAGTATGCTACAGAGATTCTTAAATTAGGTTCGGAGGCCATAATTCCATACTTAATGCGTATATTTCATGTTTCCATAAACAATGCAGCTATTCCATGTGACTGGAAATCAGCTATAGTGGTACCCATACATAAAGGTGGAAATAAATTAGATGTCGGAAACTACAGACCGATTAGCCTTACATCTGTCGTATGTAAAGTCATGGAGCATTTGATATCGGATTATATTCGTCATGTTCTAAATGCGAAAGACTGGTTTTACAACCGCCAGCATGGTTTTAGGGAAGGCTTCTCATGTGATAGTCAAATTACGTCGCTGGTTCAGGATCTAGCTGAAGAGGTAGATAGAGGCGGAAGAATCGATGCAGTTGTGATTGACTTTTCGAAAGCATTTGATTTGGTGCCACATGACATATTAATAGATAAGTTAAGTAGGCTAGGAATAGATAAAAGAGTGGTGCTATGGATCCAAGAATTCTTAAAAGGTAGAACCCAGAGAGTTAGAGTAGGTCATGAAATATCGGAAATTGGAAATATAAGTTCAGGGGTGCCACAGGGCAGCGTTCTGGGTCCATTACTCTTTATAATATACGTAAATGACCTATGCCAGAATATTACATCAAATGTGAGGCTATTTGCAGACGACTGCATTATCTATAGAAAGATTAGAAATAATTCAGATGTAGAGTCTATTCAAACAGACTTGAATAACATTTACAACTGGGCGTTAATGCATAGGATGAAAATAAATGGTTCTAAAAGTAGATCTATAACATTTTGTAAAACCCGAGAGGAGACTAGTCTTAATTACGAATTCAGTGGTGTTGTAATTCCGCAAGAACAATGTTGTAAATACCTAGGAGTGTATTTAAACTCCAAACTTTCTTGGGGAGAGCATGTTGATAATGTTACAGGCAAAGCATGGAGGGCACTTCACTTTATTATGAGAATCTTGAGAAAGGCTAGCCCCAAATCGAGGGAAATAGCATATCTAACATTAGTGCGACCGTTAATGGAATACGGAACTACGTGTTGGGATCCCTATAGAATATATCAGATAAATTCCTTAGAAAGAATCCAGTATTGGGCAGCTAAATTTGTTAAAGGTAAAAGAGAAGATGGGAACGATACGATAAAAGAACTTAAATGGGAAACTTTGGAAAACAGACGTAGGAAAACTAGAATAACATCATTGTATAGAGCACATCTAGGTCAGAAAGCATGGGTAGACATAACGGCTCGGTTAGAAAAGCCAACGTACTATGGTAGGAACGATCATGATTTTAAAATCAAATGTAGGAAACAGAAAACGGATGTAGGTAAATTCTCATTTTTAAATAGAACTATAAATGATTGGAATGACCTACCTGCAGCGGTCTTTGAGGGCTGTCCTTCCTTAAGGATATTCAAGAATAATTTAAAGAGTTGTGTATAAAGTGAAAATTAAAATTAAGGTGACATTCAACATTTAATTTTTTAAGGTGACATGTATTTATCTAGTCTGACGAGTTTACTTCATTGGTTTGAATTGTAAATTATTTAAAAATAGCGTGTAAGAGGGCCTTAGACTAGAAATGTTTAGTTTAAATGTAGTTCTGTTTATAAGTATGCATAGGAATGCAATTATTTGACTTATTTGAACTGTTGTATCAGTGAAGCGAGATGAGTCAGTGAAGTTATGGTTTTACAGTGCAGTGAACAGTTCCGATCAGTGATAATTTATAGCGTCAATGAAATGTGTTCTATAGTGTCAGTGAAATGTGTTACAGAGTGTCAGTGAAATGTGTGCTAAAGTGTCAGTGAAATGCGTCATAGTGCCACTACAGGGAATGAGATGAGAGTAAAGTGAAAGACTATTGAAACTTATGTAGGGCCTATACATAATTATGTAGGTTGTATTGTAAAATTAGGTGTTTTATTTTATGTTTCATTAATATTATGTTAAATTGTATTGTGTATAAAATTGTATATGTGTTGTAAATTGTATTATGTATTGTAAATTTTATTGTGTATAGCTTATCATTTTAACTGTGTATTGTTAATATTGTATATACCACTGCCACCGGGTGCTTGCCCACTTGCAGTGTAAATAAATACATACATATCTTAATAATCATAATAAGTTGGCTATGGCTCATAGTATTTTAAAAAAGAAAAAGAAACATAAGAGATGCACTGCCGCCAAAGAACCATTTGAAAAATTAGGGTGCTTGAATATTTAAGAATACTTCGAGAAGTTATTAAAGAATAGAGTTTAAATGAAATTCTATCGGAAAACCAGTATCATTATTGTTTCAAATAACCGATACTTGCAGAAACTTGCAAACTGATCACCAGTTGACACTATTCTAGATTAAACAATTATTACTACTATTGCGTATCACATAGGGTAAAATCTAATTATGTGGAAGTATGTTCATTAGTGCCATTATGAAACAGTTTTGTAAACATCCTATTTAAGGAAATACTAATCATGTACAAAATTATTTAATATCAAAATCTAGTCTTTTAGATAGAATCCGATTGAAACTACAAATAGGCTAAGTGGACTTCTATGAACGTCAACGTATTATCTTTTGTAAGTCTTATATGTATCGCTGTTAAGGGGGATGGTGAGCGAAATTTATATTTTCCACAATTTTAAGATAGAAAATTCATTTTTTAAAGCATTCTTGCATATAAGTTTCATTACGATAAAAATAATGGTTTTTGAGTTATTGAAATTAAAAAATGAATATTTTCAAAGTATCCAGAATTTTAAATTTACATCCATAAATGGAGAGAATTAAAAAAAAATGTAACTTAAAAGTTTAAATCTTTAGTGTCCACTAAATATGTTTTACTTTTTAATTTCGAAAATTCAATTCACCTAAAAATTCTGCTGTGTTTTGTTAACTACTGTATATAGAACGTGAAGTAAAAATTTCATCTTCCTAGCATTAAAATTGTAAGAGTCTTCACACTTTGAACATGATGTGCTAAAAAAAAGTGTGAGAAAATAGCATGTAAAGTTTGCATAGAATTTAAATTCGAGGGTGCAACCATTTAAATATGGCGTAATTTTTATGCTTTCAAGCGCTGCAGAGCACAGAAACTTGCTCTACTTATAGATACGAGATTGCTAATTCATTTTTTCATAAAAAAAGGTAATGCAATTTTTTTACTGAAAATGACTAATTTATAAACTTCTCCTACCTTAATAAAGTTATATGAAATTTTCAGAACCTTGTAACATTGTTCCAGAATCAGATACCAGCCTCCAAGACTTGGAGAGACGTCTGTCCAGTGAGAGTGGACACTTGCTCAAGAAATAGCTATGGTAGTTTAGATAAAATCTGGAACTCCTTTAATAAGATGTAAATATCTTTACGTGCCTCGTATGTGCAGCATAGGCTATCGGTTTTACTCTCCTTCTTAAGGGATACCTAAATAAGAACTCTATCGCCTTTAAAAATTCATAGCCCTCGTCAAGATTTGACTCCTCGAATGTTGGATCCTATTACAAGCAAGGAAATCACGAAAATTTGCAGCACCATTTTATAAGGAAGTGAAACCTGGTCCTGTAATGAGGAGAATTTACGCAGTCTACATTAATGTGGTGCATTTCAAGCTCTATGTTCGGTTCAAGTTTCTCGAGCGTGACAAGAACCGAAGTCTGCTTTGAAGAAGCGGATATCTAACAGCTCGCTCGAACTCGCGCCTTGTATGATGTGCCTAGAAGTTTGTTGGCCTCTCCTACCCTCCCCTCACATTCCTTCATGGTTCTAGCTGCGTAAGGATTTTAGAAGAAATCTTGTGAAATTTTATTTAGATGTAAGTACAGGTAATTTTTATTACAAAAGTATGATGTAACATCGACGAAAATATAGCCTAAGCACATATAAGAATATCACACTATATTTTAAAAATACATGACAGTTGTTACTATACCAATTTTCGACAGAAAATAGCTATAATTACATTCTTAATATAATATTCAAATAAATCACAGTTACTCGGTAACAATATTTGTGTGACTATACGGATGATGAAAGTATTAGCAACGTGCAACGGTGTTCTTAAGAAAAGTTCTGTCATCTTCTACTTTTATAATATTTTGAAGTTTGATATGACTATCAAAGAATCATACTGTTTATGTACTATAAATTATTATCATCATGGACTGGAAGAAAGATACGCAAGCTTTTAGAAATTAAAATGAAAACGTTTATCATTCTTATTTGTAAAAAAATCTATTGACGTCATATGAGCAGCAACTAATTAAAACGTAGTCCATCTCCGGTCAAAATTGAGTTTGGAGTGGTTTCCGATAGGTGAAAGTGTTCTGTACACATCTGTGCAATCAGAATTCTCCAAATCGCAACCTGTCCCATCCATTTTACACAGTAATACCATTGTTAACGTATACTGGGAAACAAGAGTGTATGTTTCAATCACGGGAAAAAAATGTCCGAAAATAAAGATTCTGAAATTTAAATCCCGGTCAGAGAAGTAATTATCTGGGCAGTTAAAAGAGAGACGCGCGGGGGTGGAGAGTTCGCTTCTAGCGGAAGCGAGAAAGGAGAGGGGAGGACGACAGGGGTAAAATATATTTGCTTGTAGTGCTGCTTATGATTAGGTTTTTCTCCGGAGCGGTTGTTTGCGCGCTTTCATTCGGAGACCTCCGGTTACCTCCGATTAATGCCGCGCAGGTTGTATATGTGCTGTGGCGCAGACATACATTTTCCGCTGAGCATTCCTTTAGTCGGATCAGATAGTGATTGGATTCCGCTGACGTCCGCGTATCTTTTAAAATGAGTGTGTAATTTTATGTTGTTTATTTTCTCTTCTTTATTTATCCCTCTCTCTCTCTCTCTCTCTCTCTCTCTCTCTTTCTTCAGCTCTTCTTTTTTTCTTGTTTTGCTTGAAGTACTATGTTAGCTGACAGATTTTTTTTTTCTAGTTTTGAAATTCATAGTATATGTGGAAAGGCGTATTAGTTTTATGTCATTGATCAAATTAATAACATTAAAATTAACTGAAAACTAACGCAGAAGTAAAGCTTTTCAGTAGCTAATGTAAACATTTATAATTTTCCTGGAAACACTCGTTTATTCACAAACAGTTTTTGTCAATTACTATTCTAATAGGTTCAGTTTAACGTAAAATATATTAAGGGAGTTTCAGAATGGATCAAAAGAAACGTGTGATATAAATGGGTTAAAGTTTACTGTCCAAAATAATTTATTAAGATTCTTCACCAGACAGGATTGTGATCATTGTGTTAAAGGGTGTCATTATCTGAACTGTCTCTTCTAAAACTCGTCACTCTTCCTCTGTAATAAAATTATAAGCGGATATCAACTTAAGGATAATTGTAATTATATTATTAACACACGTTTCTTTAGTTTCAGAATGAAACTCAATATTTTAATCTAATAACTCAAATTGCCTTTTAAATATTCCATATAAGTTATGTAAGATTTTTATTGCCTCGAAACTTACGTTTTATAGAAATTTCAAGACTTGTTTTTTCTGGACGTGGACCTTTGGAACAATAGCACTAAAGCAGTTAAAAAATCGTATCAAATGTTTTGCGTAATTTTAAAACTACGAAAACGATGATATCACTCATTAACCGTCAATGTGTATCTGAATGGTAATAATTTATTTTTGACAGCAAGTACGAGTACCACAACCGTGGCTCTTAATGCTAGCCTAAACACTTACATACCTACATTTTAAAATTTTGGTCTACTCAGCGAATCTATCTAACCTGGTCCACGCCATAGAGATTTCCAAATACGGACCTGTTAGCGTCCTAGGAGCGTTTGGCTTTTCTGGCAACACAATCACCAACTCATTTTCATTTCAAGTAAGCGGCTTATCACTGAAGTTTAGAGTTTCATCTCGTAACAATATGCTGGATCAATCTTAGAGGGTCCTTTTATGCTGAAATTCTTCTGCTTTTCAGTTTTTCATTCGCAATGTTACTCTGTCTGCACACAAAATCACGAAATTATTTATTAGAACTTTTATATATAAATCAAAGTAAACACGCTTTTTAAAAGAGTTCAAAAGTGTTTTGAACAGTTAAATTTACTTACTTTCTTCAAGTTCGCGATTGTGCGATCGCTTCAAATGGTCTAACAAATTCGAAGTACCACCACCCTTAGAGAAAATTCGCCCACAAAGTTCACAGCGTGCGACTTTATTATTATCTCCAACTAAATTAAAGAATTTCCATGCGACGGATATACGATTTGGTGCCATTTTATTCCACTCACAACTACCCTCAGTCCGTACGCGCCGGTCGTCCTTGAGCTCTACGTCCTCCAACTTCGCTTCGCTCCGAACCACCACATCCCTCCGTATGTCCCCTTTTCCACCTACGATAGTACCGGAGATCACCGGTGGAGAGCTTTATTCGTAATCTTCGATTCCTCCGCGGTAGTAGTCACTCCGATGAGAAGCACTATTTGCTTGCTTAGTGTGATCGAAGAGTTCGTTGTACTTTCAGTTGTGTATTATTATTGTTATTGTTATTATTATTATTATTATTATTATTATTATTATTATTATTATTACTATTATTATTAGTATTATGTTACGATATATTCATTAATATATATTATGCTATGTTATAATAGAACATATTCATGAATATCCCTATAAATTCTTTGAAACGTAATTTTTTCACAGTCATTAAATTTTTAACAAATTTTAACGCGTGTTTAATTTTGTATAATAAAAATGATTGTGTCATTATTACACTTACACTTACACAATTATTATTTGTTTTTTGTATATGATAGTTAAGACACTTAATATAACAGGAAAATGCATGGAAAGAATCAAATGTAATGAAATATACTGTATGTAATTATATTTTGAAGTTCAAGGGGGTGATTCAAACCCAGTAACTCGCCCTTGCGTACACCCCTGTAACAGACCAATAGCTTTTCTACTTGTAAGACTTTATGTATCGCGTACCATCAGTAGTTCTCGGTCAGATACGAATAGTAATAATTGGAGTTGTGATTATACACTATTTTACACAGACGAAAAAGAATGTAATTTATTTATATTTGATATTTCGTGAATCCATACACTTTCACCTATCATATCCAATGGAATGCACTCAAAAATAAATACCAAACGATGTTTTTGTAACTGTACGTACAACTGCTACAGCAATAGTCAGGTAGCTAGCAGATAGCTACGATGAGAGAGCACTAGGGAACCCAGCTGCCTAGATAAGTTGCGCGGATAGTAAATTCCGGCATCAAAATTTAAAAAGCCACTGGCAGCATAGTTCATAAAGTATCCAAACAGTAAAACACAACAAAAATTAAACGCCAACACAACATAAAATGAGCTGAAATTTACTTTTCCTTGTTAAAATAAGATTGTCACAATTGCATGAATTCGTTAAATGTCCAGAAAATCGCAACAAAATATAAATTGTCGAAGTCAAATACTATTATAACATCTATAATTTTATTTTTTAATTGAGATAAGTGGTTAGGGCCCTTACATACGAGCGACTTTTAGCCGCCAAGGTCGACTGCAAAAAGCAGTCGGTCTGCCGCCGTCATGAGCGATTCTTCGACGGCAAAAGCAGTCGACATGAGCGACTCTGCAGTCGATACGGGCGTTGTGTGTCGTCGGTTCCGGCAGCAGTCGAACTGCAAAAGGTGTGTCATTATTCACTCGCATTATAATAATGCACGTCGAGGAAGAACTTTTATTATTTCTTCTCCGTCCTAGAAAAAGACGTGTTAAACATGGAAAATATTGGATACATCGGATTGTCATTCAATGAGCGCATATGGCCAGTTTCACTGCCTTTTTCATGAGCTTCGAGCCCATGAAGATCATTTTCTTCACTACTTCAGAATGTCAGGGTTATCATTCGATCATCTGTTGGAAAAAGTGACAGACGGTGCAGACCTAGGAAACTTTTTTCTGAATCTTCTGAAAGGTCTGAGAGAAGGAAAGCTAGGAACATACTGCAGGCCACCGGAGTCAGTCGATTGAGGTGATCGCCTGTCGATCCGGAGTTGCACTCGGACGTGGGTTCGATTCCCGCTTGAATTGATTACTTGTTGGGTTTTTCTTAGGTTTTCTTCAACCGTAAGCGAATGTCAGGTAATCTATGCCGAATCCTTGGCCTCATCTCGCCAAATAACATCTCGCTAAAAAATATGTTACCCTTAACTAATGTATAATTTGATGAAAATCTGTTTCGTATGAGAAAAGCTACTAATTTTACCTACATTCACCCCTACAATGGACAGTTTCTTTTACACAAATGTAATGAGGGTTAGTATACAAAACAAATATACTACCTATCACTACTGTGCAAAGTTTAATGAAATTTTGTTAGATAGGAGAAAAGTTATTAATTTCCTCTAAATGCACCCCTTATGAGGGGTAGTTTCCCTCAAACGTAACAAGAATTTCTATACAAAACAAATATACTACCTGTAACTACTGTAAAGTTTCATGAAAATCTGTTAAATAGGAGAAAAGTTATTAATTTTTCTCTAAATACACGTTCTGTGAGGAGTAGTTCCCCTTGTACCAACGTAATCAGAGTTTGTATACAAACAAAAATATTATCCGAAACTATTGCACAACGTTTTATGAGCATCTGTTACATAGGAAAAAAGTTGTTAATTTTCTTTAGGTGCACACCATAAGGGGTAGTTTCCCTTATAAAACGTTATCAAAGTTTGTATACAAAACAAATATACTACCTATATCTACTGTACAAAGGTTCATGAATATTTGTTAAATAGGAGAAAAGTTATTAATTTTTTTTCTATAGCAGGTAGTTTCGTTTATACAGGTACAAACGTAATCAGAGTTTGTATACAAAAAAAAATGTACTACTTGTAACTACTGTACAAAGTTACATGATAATATGTTAAATGGGAGAAAATTTATAAATTATATCCAGCTAAATTTATGTTTTGAACCACTGCGTGTCGCCGACCTTGGCGGCTAAAAGTCGTCCGTGTGTAAGCAGAAAACGCTGCCGCCGGTCGCGGGGACCGACTGCAAGACAGCGGCTGCAGTCGGTCTGCCGTCGTGTGTAAAGCAACCGGCGTTTTCCATTTAAATACATTACCGACTGCATTCCCACGACAAGCCGCTAAGGTCGACTGCTTTTTGCTGTCGACCTTGGCGGCTAAAAGTCGCTCGTGTGTAAGGGCCCTAAGGCTAGGGCTCCACTAGCTGTGTTTGACGGCTGCTGTGAGCTGCATTCAACTGCCTAGATTTGTACTGCAAGAAGATGGCTCTACTTAATGTAAATTTTCTGCGTGTGAAAGCCGTAGTCTACTGCTCCGCTCGGCTCCACTCCTGTTGTTCAGCTGAAAACAGCGTTGATATGTTCTTTGTGTACTACAAGATCAAGCAAAAAATGTAGTGAAAATGAGCACACTATTTATCAAGGTGATTGTATGTTTGCTAGTGGTTCGCAGTCGTCGAATATTCCATCAGAGAAAATGGCGGATACATCCTATATATATTTTTAGTAGGTTATTTTACGACGCTTTATCAACATCTCAGGTTATTTAGCGTCTGAATGAGATGAAGGTGATAATGCCGGTGAAATGAGTCCAGGGTCCAGCACATAAAGTTACCCAGCATTTGCTCATATCGGGTTGAGGGAAAACCCCGGAAAAAACCTCAACAAGGTAACTTGGCCCGACCGGTAATCGAACCCGGGCCACCTGGTTTCGCGGCCAGACGCTCTAACCGTTAATCCACAGGTGTGGACCATCCAATATCAAGTAACAAAAAACACGAAGGCATGTTTGCTGCAATGCATCACAAACTTATGGAATATCCAACTAAATTCTTTTAAATAATTTCGAGGGAAAAATTGTTCCGGAGCCGGGTATCGAACCCGGGACCTTTGGTTTAACGTACCAACGCTCTACCACTGAGCTACCCGGGAACTCTAACCGACACCGATCCAATTTTTCCCTCTATATCCACAGACCTCAAAGTGGGCTGACAACCGTCAAGCAACCAACTTCGAGTGCACACTAACTCCGTGTGACTTAAATTGTGGTTTCCTGTTAACGAACAGTGACGTGTATTATGCAAATCAAGATTTCAGGTATAACTCCCTGTAAAGTTGATTTGAATAATTTCGAGGGAAAAATTGTTCCGGAGCCGGGTATCGAACCCTACATAACAACCGGGACCGGGTTCGATACCCGGCTCCGGAACAATTTTTCCCTCGAAATTATTCAAATAAACTTTACAGGGAGTTATACCTGAAATCTTGATTTGCATAATACACGTCACTGTTCGTTAACAGGAAACCGCAATTTAAGTCACACGGAGTTAGTGTGCACTCGAAGTTGGTTGCTTAACGGTTGTCAGCCCACTTTGAGGTCTGTGGATATAGAGGGAAAAATTGGATCTGTGTCGGTTAGAGTTCCCGGGTAGCTCAGTGGTAGAGCGTTGGTACGTTAAACCAAAGGTCCCGGGTTCGATACCCGGCTCCGGAACAATTTTTCCCTCGAAATTATTCAAATCAACTTTACAGGGAGTTATACCTGAAATCTTGATTTGCGTAAATTCTTTTAGTTCTGCTGGATGTCGGAATTTTGTTCTACGCATACGAAGTAATTGTTATGTAGGGTTGTGAATCTTGGACTCTCACGTTGAGAGAAGAACAGAGATTAAGGGTGTTTGAGAATAAGGTTCTTAGGAAAATATTTGGGGCTAATTGTAAGAGGAATGAAATTACAGGAGAATGGAGAAAGTTACACAACGCAGAATTGCACGCATTGTATTCTTCACCTGACATAATTAGGAGATGATAGGAACAGACGTTTGAGATGGGCAGGGCATGTAGCACGTATGGGCGAATCCAGAAATCCATATAGAGTGTTAGTTGGGAGACCGGAAGGAAAAAGACCTTTGTGGACGCCGAGACATAAATGGGACGATAATATTAAATGGATTTGAGGGAGGTGGGTATGATGATAGAGACTGGATTAATCTTGCACAGGATAGGGACCGATGGCGGGCTTATTTGAGGGCGGCAATGAACCTGCGGTTTTTTTAAAGCCATTTGTAAGTAAATAAGTAAGCATACCAAGTAATAATGTTCATACATAGGGGGTGTTTCTCCTCATGGACAATTGGACAGACGTTCGAAACAGGAGCACGACACATCTAATCAAATCAGAGCTGAAAACTGCAGTCGACTTTAACGATTACGCGAGAAAAATCTGTCTAAGAATGCTCGTAATTTAAGCCTAGCTGGCGAAGTATAGAATAAAGTTGTTTTTAGTAGCTAACTGAACGGAATATTTGTCAATTTTATATGCGAAATTTTGTCGATTTCTTAATCTCACGTATTTTCTTCAAAACAAGTTGGCAACCCAAATTTGCAGTACAGGATACTTCTGAATTTCAATAATTTATTTGCTCACTATCAAGCTCCATTTTACAAATTGCAAACAACCTATGAACAATACTATTGTGGCACAACTGCAAACACTGCGAAACGTAGACTGTTTTACTACAGCTGCCAGCTGACTACTACGGCCAGTGGAGCCAGGCTTCGGCGACAGATAACGGCACGAAAATGGAACATGTTCTATTCCTCCGGCAGTAGACCTTGGCACTGCCGCCGTAATTCTATTAGGCGCAGTGAAATACTGCCCATGTAGCCACCTAGATTGTTTTGCGTGTCTTCCATTTTCAGGCAGTAGTCTGCAGCTCACAACAGCTGTCAAACACAGATAGTGGAGCCCTAGCCTAAATGACATCGCACTGCTTATAGGTATCCTACAAACAAAACTGAGCTCTGACTCCTTGTACCGCGCATGGCA
This sequence comes from Periplaneta americana, assembly GCF_040183065.1. NCBI lineage: Eukaryota > Metazoa > Arthropoda > Insecta > Blattodea > Blattidae > Periplaneta > Periplaneta americana. Next base: position 131,295,703 of record NC_091131.1, on the reverse strand, counting down.
TACCCCTATTACCCCCCTGCAGTAGGCGGGTTCTTTAATAAGCGGCTACTGGTCTACAGTCGCGCTCAAACCTCCTGACGTTTGGCGAGCGCCAGTAACATGCGAGCGCGACGTTGTCACAACTACACTCTCCGTCTCTGTCTCTCAGGGGCAGTAGTTTTAAAACTGTGGAACGCGATCCTTTACCTGAGATTGGTTTGATAGGGAGATGCAGAAAGAATAATAATAATAATAATAATAATAATAATAATAATAATAATAATAATAATAATAATAGTAATATAAATATTATCATCAGATTGCATCGAATGAAATTAAGTCACAAAATATAGAATATAATTAGTTGAGTCAGACGTAAATTATCATACTCGCTTAGTTTATATCAGTTTTGTAATACTGTAGTTTTACTTGTATTAGGGTTAATAAAGTTCTCGAATAACACAAAGGCGCAGTGTGATAAAATAAATTGAATGATACGCTTAATTTGAAATAGTAATTTTGTGTACAAATGAATTGACATGGCCCTAAATAATGTTATGTCCATGCTGTCAAAGCATATTCTTGCAAAAATAGCGGTTATTATATGCCTGCACATTTCATATATAACGCCTTTATAGAATACCCCGTTTGTTGCGCTGAAGTCCCGCATAATACGCTATTTTTGTGGGATATTTTAGATGTAATTTTCAGCAATGTATTGTAACAGCAATGAAATATTTTGGCCATTGAATGGACATTTTTGCTGGTCAGTTCGTTATCTTTTACTATATTTCAATAAAGAAAAATGCTACTAGATACTGTATATAAGTCAAAATTTATATACCCGCCTAATATACGGTCCCGGTTAATATACCGTTTACACGCGGTCCCTTGAACAGCGTCTTATCGGGGTTTCACTGTATTAAGCTATAAAATTGGAACCACTGAGGGTAGAAATGTGATTTTTGTTTCTATGTGTACAGAAAACATTAAGCATTCATCATATATACATGCAGGGTCCCTACAACATACCAATTTTCCCAGCGCACTTGTTATTTGAACTTGAGACTTTGTAAGCGGTGAGTCTGTGTGTCCATATATTGCAACGCAGCACTGCCGCTATTGGCTACCGTCGATAAGCGGACACACCTGCAAACGTCAGGAGGTTTGAGCGCGACTGTAGCTATAACGGCTACGGTTGCGTACATGTGCACTCAAAGAGCAGCTGTAACGATAACTAATTAAGTGAATATAACATTACAATATGTTAACATCGTCTCTTTCTAAGTCACAATCGTTATCTTTCTTCACTGGAACTGTCCTCATATTTAAATTTTAAATATTTAAATTAAATTAAATTAATATTTAATATAAAACGCTATGGGACTCCCTGACTCTGTAGCGATAACACGTGTTCAGTTCAGCACAAGAAGATAATAAGTGCGAATGTGCATAGTGTCGGTGGTGTGACTGGAGACGGGGACATGCTGGGAAAGGGAGCATACGTCATCTGCGCGAGACAGTCACGCCCGCTGGTTTCTGCGCACTGAGTTTTGTTTGTTGGATGCCTATAACAATTACTGAAAACTTTACACTCTATATCAGATGTCTTTGGAGCAGATCATAACAAGGGTCGATGCATCTCATGTTATCACTGCGCTCCCATTAGTTGGCGAGTCATTACTTAGCTGAGAGCGTTGTAGACACTAGCGCATGCATATCCTGGTTACGAGACGGTATTCAGAGACGCGTCGACTACTGCAGTTCTATTGCGTCTAGCATCTGTGCGGTGTATGAGACGACGTGACTGTATGCAAGAAAGTATGTTCAAAGACACATTACTTTAATTTTTACGTTTCGTTATATGAACGTATTCGGTCACTTAATTCATATACAGACATTTAGTATCGTGTGAACCGCGCTCTCTTGCATTTCGATCCGTTGTTTATATCTGCTCCAAAGACATCTGGTATAGAGTGTAGTAACCATGTAGTCAATGATAATTTACTTAAATTAATCTTGTTCATGAATCAATAGATAGGATATGTTTCTTCAGGTCAGGTTGTAGAGCTTTTGTTCATATTGATTTTAAATAGGCCTATTTGCATTTTATGATGATCAGTTCTGAAGTGATTTTTTTTATCATACAGGAAATTAAATTGTAATATCTTTCGATTTATACAAGCTATTATACGAGAATAAATATTTTTGTTACGATCTGTAACACTTCTCTCTACGTCATACTTGTGTGAATCAGCATTTTCTACCATAACAGACTGCTGCATCTTGAAGATGATTTACGTGTTGGCCTGTCAGCCATAAGGCCACGTATAGATAAACTCTGTGCAATCCACAAAGCACAGACTTCACATTATGTCAAAGAGGTGAGTTTTCAAAAACGATGATAAAATTTTTTAACGGATATCCTGCGTAGATATGTTGGGATTTTTGACACATACCTTTGTATGTTTTTCTAATGCCACCCAAGTTGATGCTTGCTTTTTCAGAATTTTTGATTGCGTATTAACATCGACCTATTTACAACACTGGAAGTCCGACACTACATAGAAGTTATCAGTGCATTTTTTCTGGCGGAGCGCGCTGGAACGGCGTTCCGGCACCTTTTTGTTGCATTCTTCATCATGGAACCGAAATATGTGTGAATAACTATGTTTTTAATATAATTTTTCTTTCAATTCCGCTTAGACCTTGAAAGTCTTAGTTGGACGAAAAGGAGGATAAAAACGACAAAATTCCCCTGCAGCGAACAGTAATCATCTCCCAGTCCGCTATAAAATATTCTACAGAATTCCACAACTTTTCTCTCCAGAAGAAAAGCACTATTTTTATTATTAAGAAAAACAAATAAGTGTGTCGCGATATCGTGGGCGTTCAGTAAAGTGTGTCGACAGTCAAAAAAGGGTGGAAACCACTGCAATAATGTCGAAACAAGCACTTAAGAACTTCAGTTACGATAAGATAAATTTACAGTGAACTTTGGACTCATTATTGAAGTGTTATGTCAAGTTATCTAGCTGGAAATGTTAGAGAAAGGCTTAAGAGATAAAGTAAGCTTATCTATTTATCAATACCTCGCTTATGTTAACTCCCATTAGCATTGACGGAGATCTTGACATACAATATGAAATTTATGTTGGATAAAGAGGCTATGTAGCCACCGAGTACCTCAGTCGGCTAAGGCGCTTGCCTGCCGATCCGGAATCACGCTCGGGTGCGAAATCGATTCCCGCTTGGGCTGATTACCTGGCTGGGTTTTTTTTTCCGAGGCTTTCCCCAACCGTAAGACAAATGTCAGGTAATCTAGAGCGAATCCTCGGCCTCATCTCGCCATCACCAGTCCCATCGATGCTAAGTAACCTCGTAGTCGATACAGCGTTGTTAAATAACGAGTAAAAAAAAAATAAAAAAAGAGGCTATGTAGCAGTTTTTGTAGAAAACTTGCGTGTTGTGTAGTTTTTCATGCCACTTTTGCTAATATCCATCTAACTTCGAATATTCCTGTTAGATTTACCACGTCGTTAAATAGGAATCACTATTGCTTTCGCTTTTCTCACATAGTACGCAGTTGCTTGCTTACCTTGTCGAATATGTAGTTTAATAGAAAGTTACCCAGCATATCTGTTAAGATAAAGTCATTCCACCATTGCGGTGTAACCATGTGGTTGAGCAATTGATTCGCCAGTTCTCGAGCTAGTTGTGGTCTTCTTGAATTCGCATCGATGTTACTATAAACAAAAACATTAGCTTCAGTGCAGTGATCAACATCAATAATTGCATCGTGTTTATTTTACGAGGCTTACAACTGTAGAGATTAGGCCTGCTCAACTCTAGCAATGTAGTGAAAGCTTAGAGTAGAAATGGTGGAGTTATTACTAGAGTCCTAGGTTTGATTACTTTGAGTGCAAGTTAGACGCACATGGATCATACCAGCTTCGCTTACAAAGGAGGGCTCTGACTCGTCTGCCCGCTCCGTTTCGTGTGTTAAAGTAGGAGTCAGCGCTTTTGGCAGACAGATTTTTTAATCTGAACTCCAGAGCGAGTTACTGGTTTTAAAAATTCACTAAAACATATTTAATTAGAGACGTAAAATTTAAAATAAAGGTTACTCTTCACAATTTTGGTTAAACATTCTTAGATTCTTTAAATACCATCTCCTAAATTACTGGTGAAAAGGCAGAAGGGAGTAAGAAATCCCATTTCATCCGATCTCGACGAAAATCGATATCTGGCGATCTTTGCGATCACAGAATACGAATAAGGTATTATTTTTTCAGGCTTTGTCCCTAAACAGGTGAAGTGGGACAAAAATGAGTAAAAAATTAAATTAGATATCTTAGGGGATTTCGAGACGAAAATTATGAATAATACAATTTGTGCGAATTCAATATGGCACTTTCAGTACTATGAATTATATATTATAATAATTATATATAATTATAATCAGGGAACGGATTTATATGGACTAAAAATATATGAAATATGTAAATATATATGTAGTTATTTTTACCAAAATATGGAATTAAATATGGATTTTTACCAAAATATGGAATTAAATATGGACTTAAAATTATAAAAAAATGACTATGTACGTTAAATATTGGTACATTTTAATCAAACTAAACAAAAAATATAATGGACGTACCTTATCTTCCAATGTAGTTTCAACAAAACACAATTTTTATTGTCTGTTACCATAACAATAGGTTACAAACATTTCTTTCAAGTGCTGAAAAGTGAATCTTCTTCTATTGTCTCTGAGGATAGATTTATACTGACTAAAAGAGCGTTCGACGTCACAAGAAGTAACTGGTACATAATTCAATTTCACAATGTCTGCTGGGGATAAGTCCAAGTTAATCTTCACTGTTGATTCACCACTCATCACAGCAACAACCTTTTGTAGTTCTTCATATCCAGGGTTTTTTGAAAGTACAGTGTCCACCTTAGCTCTTACTGCATCTGCAACTTTACCTCTACCACGATTCAGTTGTTCCACAGTACTATTTATAATTTCAAAACTTTCAGATAGTGAAAGGTGCCTATTTTGGAGACTTTTGAGCGTTTTTATGATGCATGAAAATGTATGCTGAATGTGAGCTAAGTCATTCTTCACACTTATGTCACAGGTAACTGTTTTCGCAGTATCAATTGAGACTGCATCTTCAGAGTCCAATGCAAGGAGAACATTGTTAATAGAGTCTATATGTTCAGCATAATATTCAACTGCTTCTAGCCATGTACCCCATCTAGTTAAAATTGGCTTTGGTGGCAATGGAATTTCAGGGTACATTTCTTTCAACACGTTAACTCTACTGGGAGCTTTGAGAAATACTTTTTTCACTGATGAAATCAACAAATCTACTTTAGGGAAATTGTCTCTGACCACTTCTGCCACACGATGAAATGCATGCGCCACACAAGTAAAATGAGTCAATTTAGGATATACAACAGATAATGCTTGTCCAGCTTTGACCATATAAGGGGCAGCATCGCTAATAAAGAATAACACATTATCGTACATAATACCCTTTGGCCACAGGATACCCATAGCTTCGTTGAACAGTTTAACTATAGTTTTGTTATTGCACTTTTCTAGAACATCACAATGTAAAAGAATTCGTTCAGAATATTGTTCACTTAACAAACCGATAACTACATTACCAACAAGTCTACCTTCTTTGTCGGGAGTCTCATCAATGGAAACCCAAATTGAACTATCTTTAATTTCATCTCTTATCTTCTGTATTGTCTCATCGTGGATGGATGGAGCATACGTCTTCCTAAGTGTTGACTCATCCGGGATTGTATGTTGAGTATATTTTTCAAGGAATTCCCTGAAGACCTTATTCTTTAGTTTGTAGAGAGGAATATCAGCAGAGATGAGAGAACGGCACAGGTCGATGTTAAACTCAGATCTTACATTCGATGTTGTTGGTTGTGTTAAAAACAATTGTCTCTGCTTGGAATTTAGTTGTTTGTTGGCCTGATGTTTACTAGTTGTAATGTGTTGTTGCACCAGGAACTTTTGTGTAGATGATACTGCACACTGACACAAATTACAAAATAATATTTTATTGTCAGTTGATAAACCATCTTCTTTAAATTCTGAAATGTAACTTGTTAGTTTTGATTTTAAATTGACTGAATGACGTACTTTTGGCATATTTACCGTCTTTATAGTATGATTTACAAAACTGAACCTATGTGTACTCTGACTGGCATTTAACTGTTGAGCTGCACAACTGAAGTCTGTTAAAAATTTTAAATTAAATTAATACAGTTTTGTAACTTACTTTCCCATTGTTGATAGGACTGCTAATTTTCAAATAACTCTGATGTTAAAGGGATTACTGAACATGTGTTTAAATCTCTATTGTTGAAATGTATTTTTAAAAGTTAATGGAATTTTGTTTTGTTTTATTGTTAAACCTAATATAATATGGACTGTTTTATATGAAATATGGAAAATATATGGAAATTAACGAAAATATGTACTAAACTCTAAAATATGGAAAAATATGGAAAATAAAAGTAGGATTTTTCAACCCTACACAGTGTGAAACATAAAGATAATGCAAAATATAAATTATATTAGCTTTATAAGTAAATATGTATTTACATATAAATCCTTTCCCTGATTATAATTATATAATTATATATTAGTAAAGTGAAAGACTATTGAAACTTATGTAGGGCCTATACATAATTATGTAGGTTGTATTGTAAAATTAGGTATTTTATTTATGTTTTATTATTATTGTGTTAAATTGTATTATGTATTCTTATTGTATTGTGTATAAAATTGTATATGTATTGTAAAATTGTATTGTGTACTGTAAATTTTATTGTGTATTGCTTATCATCTTATTGTGTATTGTTTATATTGTGTATACCACTGCCACCGGGAGCTTGCCCACTTGCAGTGTAAATAAATACCTACATACATACATACAAAAAAATTTAACATCGGATAACGCAGATCGACATAAACACAGTTAACACATGTACAGTATTTAAGGAGGCAATATACCACATTTCGATAGTATACATTTAGTAAAATCTGAAAGTGTAGTTTCTACATATTCTGAATGAATTTTGTATTGGAATTTAGTATAGTCATCAGCCAATACCTCTAGATTAACAAACAAGTTTTTAGAATCCATAAAATATTTAATGTGAATGGTAATTATATTTTTCAATTCGTGCAATTTGTGCTGGGAAAATTGGTTTCTCCGAAATTTTGTACGATTTTGAATATTGTAAAATGCTTTCTTCTCTGTTTTATTCACAATGTGTGTGTTAAGAAATTATTGCCCTTACAATATCCATTGCAATCCTATTTATTATACCTTTATATAAATCTAACTTCCGCGGCATGCAATTTTACCCAATTAACCAGATTAATATTTTGATCAATAAGAAGAATCGTAATTTTACTATAATGAATTGGCGCACGACTAGTAGAAGATCCCTACATTATTACTGGACAAATCAAATAATGATCTGGTAAGGGTAGCATTATATATACTGTATATGCAATGCTTTTTCCTTTTAATTTAGAAAATATAGGAGGCGTATTGTAAAATTATTGCGAATGAAAGTCATTTACATGTATTTAAGGAATTCTTTGACTCGGACTGTATCGTGGCGTGTTTCATAATAATGATATAAGCTGCGTGTATGAAAATATAAACGACTCAGAACGTTATCGCCAGTCATTCATGCAGCTCACATAAACAATATTGGTTGCCTACTGGAAATGTCATACAGGTCACCTGCCAAAATTGCTGCCTCCGGCTGTACATATGGTGACAGCATAAACAAAAACAATATAAAAGTCATCCTCTCGGCCGGATTTGAAGCAGCGGCCTGTGGATTATTAACATATTTCACATCTACTACAGTTCACCGCTCTACCAACTGAGCTACCACAGGAGTTAGATATAATGACTTTCTCTCACTCTGTTATAATACAATGATCACAGTATAAACAGAAACAATATAAAAATTATCCTCCGGGCCGTATTTGAATCAGCGACCTATGGATTACTGACATATTTCACACCTACTATAGTCCACCGCGCTACCACTGAGCTACCAGTGGAATTCAGAGAGTAGACTCTCTCTCCATCTGTTACAATATAACGATCACAGTATGAACAGAAACAATATAAAAATTATCCTCCGGGCCGGATTTGAACCAGCGACCTATGGATTACTGACATATTTCATATCTACTACAGTCCACTGTGCTTGACTCTGCATCTTAATGGGAGAAGATAGTGAAATTCGGATTTTTAGCCTCTAATTGTTGCATAATTTTCCATGTGTGTGTGTGTGTGTGTGTGTATGTGTGTGTGTGTGTGTGTGCGCGCGTGTGCGGTTGTGTGTGTAAATATTATTGCTGCAACAACTGAAATTCGTTTAGTTTTTTAAAACATGAGTCGAAACGTGATTCCCAGCCTAAATTATACAAAACCTTTTTGGTCCGCCAAAATGAAATCTGAGCTCCTGGAACACTCAGAAGGTCGGGAATAGTGGATTATTTTTATTATTTTTTTTAAGCCATGAGACTATCATCTCGGTACCAGGTCATACGATGAACTGAAAAACATTAGTGTCTGCATCTGTACGTAGCGAGATAGAGGAAACTCCAGAAAACTGCGAGAAAAGATTGGCTGGCGTACGTGAAAGGAACGGTCTTTGGTCCGACCCTCGAATAGCCAACTCAGTAAAATTGTAGGCCTACTATAATGAAACACATTTGGTGTCTGATGTCTTGCAACTGTACCAACTCGATGTGTAAGCCTGCTGTATACCATATTTGTACTAAATAAAATGTAATTGTAGCTTTGTGATTTGAACACGTGTTTGTGGAGAGACTTAGTTTCGTTTATCAGAGCTTTGCAGCCACGTTACAGTGTGTGTAATGTTTGACGTCACAACAAAATTCTATGGTAGCGGTGGGATTCGAACCCACGCCTCCGAAAGAGACTGGTGCCTTAAAGCAGCGCCTTAGACCGCTCGGCCACGCTACCACACGGACAGCTGCTCTTAATAGCACTACTATTTCTTGTGCTTGTAGTTCGCAGGTTCTCCGCTTACAACCTGACGACAGTGTGAAGGAGGCACTTTTCCTGTACTTGTAGACTGCAGGTTATATCAAAAGCTGTGACATTGCCTGCAGCACTTAGCAGACCAATACAGACATATTTCGTTTTTGCATATCTTGTTTTAACAAATGCTGAACTACAACACGAAATTAATATTGTTAACAAAGAGACATACATAATTGGGGCTAAGAGGGATGAAGTTACAGGAGAATAGAGAAAGTTACACAACGCAGAACTGCACGCACTGTATTCTTCACCTCACAAAATTAGGATCATTAAATCCAGATGTTTGAGATGGGCAGAGCATGTAGCACGAATGGGCGAATCCAGAAATGCATATAGTGTTAGTTGGGAGACCGGAGGGAAAAAGACCTTTGGGGAGACCGAGACGTAGATGGGACGATAATATTAAATGGATTTGAGGGAGGTGGGATATGATGATAGAGAGTGAATTAATCTTGCACAAGATAGGGACCGATGGCGGGCTTATGTGAGGGCGGCAATGAACCTGCGGATTCCTTAAAAGCCATTTTGTAAATAAGTAACAAAGAGACATGCAATAATTTTGTTTCCTCTATGTTGCGAACGTTATTACTATCCATTTAGTAGTTCATTTTCTGGAACTATAGTTCCAGAGACAGCACATAATTGGAATCATTTCATATACTGAGCGATTCAGGAGAAATAGTAAATATTTTAAGGGGCGGTATTATGCACTAATCTGAGTGAAAAGTTCATATAAACATAATTATATACAATTTTCAATGAGTGTGGTCGGCCTGGGTAGCGTAGTCGGTATAACGCTGGCCTTCTGTGCATAAGGTTGCTGGTTCGATCCCGGCCCAGGTCAGTGGCATTTAAGTGTGTTTAAATGCAACAGGCTCTTGTCAGTAAATTTATAAAAGAACTCCGGCGGGACAAAATTCCGGCACACCGGCGACGCTGATATAACCTCTGCAGTTGCGAGCGTCGTTAAATAAACCATAATTTATTAATTTATTTATTATTCAATGGGGTCCCGCGCCGTGGCGTCGTGGTCTAAGGCATCCTGCCTAGGACTCGCGTTACGGAATGCGCGCTGGTTCGAGTCTTCATGGCGGAAGAAATTTTGTCATGAAATTTCGGCCAGTGTCTGGGATCGGTGCCCATTCAGCATCGTGATGCATTTGGGGAGCTATGATAGGTAGCGAAAATCCGGTTTCGCAAACCAGCAATAACGGCTGGGGGGATCATCGTGCTAAACACACGGTACCTCCATGTTGGTTGGATGATCGTCCACCTTTGCTTCTTCATGTGGACGTGAGGCCAGCAGCCGGCTGGTCGGTCTTAGCCCTTCATGGGCTGTAGCGCCACGGGATTATTCAATGGGTGTGGAGGAGAAGGGTCAGTTTTTGGTGACTATTACGTTTTTACTACGTCATATTACTTTTGACCAATAAAACGGCATGGAACGACTTGTTTCAACCAATGATGGTTGCTTATCCTTCAATTTTTATCACCTCCCTAGCATTTGTTTCTTTTTGTTACCTCCCTAGCGTTTGTTTCTTTGCTTGCCAACATTGCACTTTGAATAATTGTAGCTATCTTATAGAATGATTCATGTTTATTTCATCATCCTTAATTAAAACTTTTCTATAATTTATCTTGTTTTTATTATTTAGGTTATGTTATAGCTTCTGCTGTATGAGATTATGGATAGTCACGTATAGTAGGAGTCAGCGATTCTGGCAGACGGATTTTTTAAATCTGAACTCCAGAGCGAGTTACTCACCGATGCAAGTTCGGCTGATATCTCTGCAGCAAGCAAACAGAAGCTGGAATGGATAGGACATGAGTAAACATACAGGCCCGATATCCGAGTGGACTTAGATGGACAGTCACTTCTAAAAACTATGCACATATAGCTAAACTAGAGAACTACTGTAGTCTATAATGTGTGCATGTACAACCTCCCGCGAAAGATCTGAAAGCTTCCAGGCCGTTGAGGTTTAAACGGTAGATGACGGTTTCTTGTCAGGTGTATATTCCACTTGCAAAACATTTCTCTCCTTGTCAGTCAATCGCTTGCTCGCTATAATGTGCGCTTGTATTACATTACGGAAGTATTCAGTTGTAGCATTTAAGTGTGTGTAATATTGTATATAAAAATCGTGTATATACAGTTAAAGTGCGTGCGTGCATTGTTGGTATATAAATTGTGTATGTAGATTATAATTATAGTTATTTAAATCGTGTATATAGAGTCAGAGTGCGTGTGTGTATATATAACATTTCAATTGTGTATATACATCTAGTGTAAGTGTTTAGAAGTTGCAAGTAGACGTATTGTTACGGAAATGGCTCCAGTTAATTCAAAATTAAAAGGAAAGAAGCTTCACAGTCAAACTAAGGGGTTATAAACAATGTACTCGTGTTTATGTCTAAGGAGGCTTCTCAAGGAACAGACATTCCTCTACATAAAGTTCAAAAGTGAGTGACAGTGGCTACAGGCGTGTCTCGTAGTAGTGTCAAAAAATTGTGGCAGAAGCGAAGAAAATAGATAGTGGCAACGGTACGTGTTTCGAAACGCCGGATAAGAAGAGAACAATTAAAAGTAGTGTCTTAGAACTAGACGCTTTTGATGAAACTGTAGTGCGTAGGATAGTGTGACTTTTACATTACCGAGAAACGCGTTCCAACAGTCAGCGCATTAAGAATGAAACTGAAAGACGCAATTGGCTTCGATGGGGCAATACTAGTGTTAGAACTATACTGAAAAAACTTGGATTTTCTTGGAAGAAAACGAAGACAAATAGATCGTTATTAGTAGAAAAATACGGTATTAGGCAAAAGAGAATAAACTATTTGAGGCGAATTTCTAATTATAGAGCTGAGGAAAGAAATATTGTGTATCTGGATGAGTCATTCCACCTGCATAGCAAGTCTTGGAGCGACGACTCAGCACACGGTCTTCTAGCGCCGGTATCAAAGGGAAGTGCCTAATAATTATTACACGCCGGAGGTGAGGGAGGGTTCGTTCCCTATGCCCTACTAATTTGGAAAGCTCAGCAGAAATCTGGGGATTACCACTCTCAAATGAATCAAATTAATTATGAGAAATGGATTCGAGAGAAGCTGTTTCCTAATTTTCCCCCAAATTCTGTTGTGTTTGATAATGCCCCTTATCATAACGTTGCATTAAACAGAGCTCCCACTTCAAAGTCAACAAAAACTGTAATGAAGGAATGGCTTGAAAAAGAGGGAATTCCCTACAGTGATGACATGTTGAAACCAACTTTATACGAACTTATACAAATACACAAACCTTCGTCTGTAAAATATTCTATAGACGCCATTCTTGAAAGTGCTGATCATATTCCACTTAGACTTCCCCCTTATCACCCCGAATTAAGCCCGATCGAGAACATTTGGTCGATAGTGAAGGGATGGGTTGCCTCCAGAAACATAGATTGTAAATTAGATTCAGTAAGAAAACTATGTTAGCAGAAATTTAACAGTAGGACTGAACTCGATTGGCGTCCTCTTTGTGAAAATATTTTTAAAATAGAACAAGATTATATGGACCGGGAAGTACTGTTTGATAACGTCATAGATCCAATTATCATAAATCTCGGTGATAGCTATGATGATGACGACTGTAATTTCAGCTATGACGATGAAATTGAAGCGATAGGAGAGCTTGAAGACTCCGACTAGCAGCTCAAGGTAAGAGGTCAATGTTTTCAGTTAGGTGTTTAGAGCGTATTTGTTGTTGTTTGCACTCTGCCTCCCACTTCACCCACGTGACGTCAGCCAGGCCTTCAGATCTTTTGCGCTAGCTGTACGTACTGTCTGCGCGCCAGCTCTTAAACTGTGGCAGGAATGCAGCGTGGAAGCGATAAGCGGGTGATGACGTAAGACTGTACTATACTAGACTAAATATATATAACGCGGCAGGAATGCGGCGCGGCGTGAAACCGATAAGCGAGAAAGTTAATGTTTGTACTACGGAGGGAACATTCATGCACACTCCTTAGCTGGCCTGGCTGAGTCATATGCCCCCTTTCCCCACTTCCTCATACCTCACGGTTTAAGAGCTGGCGCGCACACAGTATGTGAAAAGGGACCAGTTTCCGGCACATATTTTTCGAGATAATTCCAGTTGCCGCTGCATAGTCTTTTCCTCGTTACTATGAAGTATAAAGACAATCTATATAATAAAAAAAAAACATCCTATAATCAACAGACTCACTGATTCGTCAACTTAAATCTCCTTAAACTCTATACGTAGGTTTCAGTTAATCCTTAGTTAATAGATAGCACTGAGTTTTACGAAATACGAACATTAAGAGTTGGAAAATGGGAGGTAGTAATGATCAAATAATTATATCGATTTTTTTAACCAGCCTTTAGATTTAAAACTAAGACTCACTCATAAAATTGGGTTATACTATTCATCTCATCTCTCAGAATTGTTTCTAAAATATATAAGGAATGTAAAAAAATTCAATTTCATGTACTCCCTTCAAATAACTTTTGAGTTTTTTTTTTTTTTCACGTCCCAACGGAGCAGAGAGGAGAGAGAAAGGAGTTGATGATTTTAAAAATTCATTAAATTATATTTAACTAGAGACATAACATTTAAAATGAAGGTTACTCTTTACAATTTTGGTTAAACATTCCTAGATTCTTTAAATACCATCTCCTAAAGTACTGGTGAAAAAGGCAGAAGGGAATGAGAAATCTCATGTCATCCGATCTCGACGAATATTGATATCTGGGGATCTTTGCGATCACAGAATACGAATAAGGTATTATTTTGTCCGACTTTGTCCCTAAAATGGTGGAGTGAGTGAAAAATTAAATTAGATATCTTAGGGGTTTTTCGAGTCGAAAATTACGCATAATACAATTTGTGCGAATTCAATATAGCAGTTTCAGTACTATGAATTATATTAAAAAAATAAAACATCGGATAACGCAGATAGACATAAACACAATTAACACTGTACAGAATTTAAGGGGGTAATGTAACACATTTCGATAATACACATTTAGTAAAATCCAAAAATGTAATTTCTACATATTCTGAATGAATTTTGTTTTGGAATTTAGTACAGTATAGTTCGTCCCGCGCCGTGGTGTCGTGGTCTAAGGCATCCTGCCTAGGACTCGCATTGCGAAATGCGCGCTGGTTCCAGTCCTCATGAGGGAAGAAATTGTCTCATGAAGTTTCGGCCAGTGTATGGGACCGGTGCCCACCCAGCATCGTGATGCACTTGGGGAGCTACGATAGGTAGCGAAATCCGGCAACGCAAACCAGCTATAATGGCTGGGGGGCTCATCGTGCTAACCACACGATACCTCCATTCTGGTTGGATGATCGTCCACCTCTGCTCCGGCATGTGGCCGTGAGGCCAGTAGCCGACTGGTCGGTCTTGGCCCTTCATGGCCTGTAGCGCCACGGATTATTATTATTATTATTGAGTATAGTCCTCAGCCATTACCTCGAGATTAACAAACAGCATTGTAGAATCCATAAAATATTTAATGTGAATGGTAATTATATTTTTCAATTGGTGCAATTTGTGCAGGGAAAATTGGTTTCTCCGATATTTTGTACGATTTTAAATATTTTAAAATGCTTTCTTCTATGTTTTATTCACAATGTGTTTGTTAAGAAATTATTGTCCTTGCAATATTCATTGCAGTCTTATTTATTATACTCGTACCTTTATGTAAATCTAACTTCCGAGGAATGAAATTTTATCCAATTAACCACATTAATATTTTGATCAATAAAAAAAATCGTAATTTTACTAACATGAATTGGTACACGTCCAGTAGAACATCCTTACATTATTACTGGACAAATCTTTTATATTAATCTGTTAAGGGTAGGATTAGGCCTATGTATATGCAATGTCTTTTTTTTCCTTTTAATTTATGAAATGTAGGAGGCGTATTGTAAAATTATTGCGAACGAAAGTCATTTACTTGTATTTAAGGTATTCGTTGAATCGGACTGTACCGTGGTGTGTTTCACAATAATGATATAAGCTGCGAAAATATAAACGACTCAGAACGTTATCGCCAGTCATTCATGTAACTCACATAAGCAATATTGGCTCGTCTACTGGAAATGTCATCGCGGTCAACTGCCAAAATCGCTGCCTCCGACTGTACGTCTGCTTATTCGTATAGGGCAGTAGAGGCACTGAACAATGAGAATACTACTTACGTACAAAATATACTGTCATGTGTATTTAATAATAAGCATAATATTTATTTAAAGCCCTCTTATGTACAACAGAAGATTATTCTCACAATAAGTAAAACGAATCTAGATTCCAGATAGGACTACTTTATTGTTTCGCAATATATTTTTCACCTAAATAGGAAGAAGTCAATGCTCATTATTTTTCGCCTATTTGCAGAGTTTTGAATATTTAGATTGCACTTTTAAAATAAATAGATATATTTATCAAAGCGAAATGAGACTAGAAACAAATAATATAATAATTTATTGCAAGAATTGAAATTTGACTATTCACAATTAAAATGAGTTAATATTGAAAAATATATAATATATTTCAACTCTGATGTTTCTAGTTCTGTTCTTTTATAAATGATTTAGGTTGTTTTTGTCTCCATGTATTACCGTCTCCGATGCCATATTACAGAAATTAGTTATGAATAGGCCTACTTGTTTTACACGTGAACGTTGTGAATGGACACAGTCTATATATGTACAAATCTATAAATAAATATAGAAATAAATTATGAGAATTACAATAATACAATAAATCACAATAAAAACAAAATTATTTACACTGACTAATTGTTTTACAAGTCTCTACAATACAACAAGTGACTGTAAACATTATAAGTGTTTCAGAAAAGAAAAATTTTCCCTTCTTTCTGATAAAATATGTTTTCTTTTTTCCTAATGAAGTGCTCGCTACCAAATTCTATTGGAACACTCATTTCCAACCGTCTAGCTTTGTTTTGTTTTGACATGGTTCACTGAACAGCGACAGACCTGAAGTGTGTACCCTGCACTATACTCCATACATACTTCACTGTTGCGCGTTGGTTGGAGACTTTAGGTAACCAAACGCAGGACTCTAGTTTTACTAGAGTTAGAAACAAGTATTAGGCATACTATCCGTTCAATACATTGTACAGTACGGGGTGTCCAAAAATTAAGTATCGATTTTGTTGAAATAGTGACTGTACCAGTAAAGTTTGGAAAGGTGTATATTAGTTATATATTACTTTCAACATGTATATCATTCACATCCAACATACCTGCCATCTGTCGGCAGTGGCGCGAAATAACTTCTGGTGTATTATCGGTATTATTAAGGAGACCGTAATTTGTGTAATGCGGTTTCAGAGCTCCACCATTGTGTAATGAGTGCAGTCCGGATCAGCTTACTTAATACCCTGTCGGTGAAACCTAATCGTTTCCTCCTCACCCCATTACTACATATGCTAGTATATTATGGTGATTTTCTAGTTTAGAGGTTGAATTTGCTTTTGCCAGCTTCGTTTCGAATTTCGGTATTGAGAAATACTATAACTGGTAGTGAATTTCTAACTCTTATATTGGCAGCATGACAGCAGTTGTCGGTAGTGCAAGTTCTGAAAATTAAAATTGTTCTAGATTTCCGAACCGATTACTGGAAGCTAGTGAAATTTGAACATACTAATAATTAATTAATATCAGTATTAATACAAGGATTGATTTTTTAGTAGTGGCAACTATGCTACAGCGATGCTGTGCAAAGTAGCCAGGCAATATCGTTTATACCACAGGTTGCTTACATGCCTTCCCTCCCTCAGAACTAATGAACTCGCCCTCCCACCTCCATGTCCGTTCAGAGTGACTACAATAAGACGAGCAATTGTGAGCAAGGCCTCTCCCTCCCAATTGTCTATCCTCACCTTCTCGTGGTGGACCCTGTTATCACTAACGAGGATAGGCGACCGAGTATTGGCGGTATAGCCATATTAACTGTTCATGTCAGGAGGAAATACCTGACATGGCCTATTGCAGAAGATCTACGCAGGCGGGCAGGTACTCAGTCTTGGAGGTGGCATACCCACCAGGGTACTCGGAGGTTGAGGGCCAATCACCCACAATCAGAACATAGCAAAGATATTGTAAAAAAAAAAAAAAGCGACATGATGCTTAAAATTTTGGGGGAGATGAAAAATTTCGGGGAAATTTGTCTATACATTGCCTGCACACTTGTCGGCATGAATCTGTTTTGACGTAAGTTTCGTACATAGCCTACATATTCGCTGTTCTAGAGTAAACGTTTCAGATGGCATTTCAATTATCTACAGTAAACAACTAATTTTCCAATTCACTGCGGGCTAAAGCAGGGAGATGCACTATCACCTTTACTTTTTAACTTCGCTCTAGAATATGCCATTAGGAAAGTTCAGGATAACACAGAGGGTTAGGAATTGAACTGGTTACATCAGCTTCTTGTCTATGCATATGACGTGAATATGTTAGGAGAAAATCCACAAACAATTAGGGAAAACGCGGAAATTCTTGTTGAAGCAAGTAGAGCGATAGGGTTGGAAATAAATCCCGAAAAGACTAAGTATATGATTATGTCTCGTGACCAGAATATAATACGAAATGGAACTATAAAAATTGGAGATTTATCCTTCGAAGAGGTGGAAAAATTCAAATATCTTGGAGCAACAGCAACAAACATAAATGGCACTCGGGAGGAAATTAAACGCAGAATAAATATGGGAAATGCCTGTTATTATTCGGTTGAGAAGCTTTTGTCATCTAATCTTCTGTCAAAAAATCTGAAAGTTAGAATTTATAAAACAGTTATATTACCGGTTGTTCTGTATGGTTGTGAAACTTGGACTCTCACTTTGAGAGAGGAACAGATATTAAAAATGTTTGAGAATAAGGTTCTTAGAAAAATATTTGGGGCTAAGAGGGATGAAGTTATAGGAGAGTGGAGAAAGTTACACAACACAGAGCTGCACGCATTGTATACTTCACCTGACATAATTAGGACCATAAAATCCAGACGTTTGAGATGGGCAGGACATGTAGCACGTATGGGCGAATCCAGAAATGCATATAGAGTGTTAGTTGGGAGGCCGGAGGGAAAAAGACCTTTGGGGAGGCCGAGACGTAGATGGGAAGATAATATTAAAATGGATTTGAGAGAGGTAGGATATGATGGTAGAGACTGGATTAATCTTGCTCAGGATAGGGACCAATGGCGGGCTTATGTGAGGGCGGCAATGAACCTCCGGGTTCCTTAAAAGCCAGTAAGTAAGTAAGTAAGTAAGTAAACAACTAATTTAATGCAAAGCACACACTTCGAACGCATTTAAAAGAAGTACACAAGCACATACGTCTTCTGTCACTAACATCTCACAAGCAAACAATCTGATGGGCGCAGGTAAAAAAGTTAAAGTTTTTTCTTCCATCATGTTAATAATGTCCAAAAGAAGTGCTTATACAAATTTTGGCCACTCGACCCCAATTACGAGGCCGTTCAGAAAGCGATTTACTCTGGGAACGTTTGCAGAAAAATAGCAGAATTGCATGGAAAGATTTATTGAAACAGATGCAATAATTTTTTAGCTATTTGTCAACATATCCCTCACTGAAATTGAGACTTTTGTCATACCATGGGATCAATTCAATTGTTTCCTTGTGTCATAGAAGTCAGCCGCTTGAGATCGAAATGAGTGACAGCCGTCTGCACCTCTTTGTCGATCCCATGATATGACAAATGTCTCAATTCCGGTGGGGAATATGTTGAAAAATAGCTCAACAATTGCTATGTCTGTTCCAATAAATTTTTCCAACGAAATTATGTTTTCCTTCTATTAAAAGGTCCCTGGCGAACTTCTTTCTTTACGGCTCTCGTAATTGCGATCGAGTGGCCAAAACTTTATAAGCACTTTTTTTGACATTATTAACGTGGTGAAAGAAAATAAATTAACTTTTTTATCTGCCCCCCATCAGAATGTTTGCTTATCAGACTGTACTAAGGTGTGGCAACAACCGATAACATACAGGCCCTCGCAGTCTTGAAGCATGAAGCATTCAGCGGTTGGGATCTTTCCGCGTTTCTCGGATCAAGCGTGACGCGACCGCACTATACTATGTACTTACCTGAGGGTAATAAGTCCCAAAGTGCTCCCTTGTGCCATAAGTTGTAACTGTGGCAGCTTCACAATATCTAGTTTTGGTAGCGAGTACTCAATGCCCAAGTAGTCATCCAGATAGTTTATCAAAGAGGCCAAAATACTGCCTTCAATAAATATGTATGAGTCGCCAGGTATTTGCTCCTGGTAATGTATGCACACTGAGATATTTCCTGTAACACAGAGCATGGGTATCACAAAGCTAAATCTAGCATATACATAGTACTGCAATATCACAGATTTGACTACGATAATGCTAAGAGAATCTTGTTCAGGATAAATTGAAGACAATCTGATGGTAAGTTTTGTAAATTAAAATTATTATTCAGAGGTATAAGTGTTAGGTAGTCTCCGATAAGTTTCATGATGTTTTAGAGGGCGAATTCGTTTTGGAAAAGATTTCTTCTGCATTCCATATGTCTTGTCTTCCTTATCCGGTTACATCTCACAAGGAATCCTTCAAGTGTGTCATGTTGAGATTATTTTCAAAACTTTGTATGCTAAAAGTTCCTGTGAAGAAAAGGGATATAACAAAAAAATTGTCCATTACCTAAACTGTTAGGCCCTTTTTTGGAGGTAACATTATCGGTTGCAATACGTAATACGTGATGTTTACGTTACACCTCGATGATGGGAAGGAAGTTAGGGATGGAGGAGTATCGCTAAACTGTGTACTGAATGTCATTCCGATATTATACATGGTGGTTATAATTAAACTGACGGCGTTCAGCGTGGCACAGCACGGACTGTAATGATAATAGAAATGTGAAACCTCGTATATATGTTAATTAACCAATTCGCTCGCGAATTATGCCAACAAATTAGTTCCTAGTCTTGCCACCAGGTGTAACTATAGCGCTATAGCGGTCAAAACATGCAATTGTCTGTAACTCCGACGTCAGTATGTTTTTCCGGTTGCATTGCAATGTGTCAGTTCCCTGTTGCTAGGTGAAACGTTTTGATTCCGTTAGTGAAGTGAATGTTCGTCGAAAATTTAGAAGGTTGAAAGGAAAAATGCAAGAAAGATCAAACATATGATAACGGCACGGTCAGCTACAGCTACAGAAACTTAGTCATCGACTTCCATGGGGATGAACCGCCGTCCTCTCCCTGGTGCGACACCTAATTCACCTGTTTCCTCGAATTTTTTCATCATTTTCTTCAGCCCATTAATTGACATGGGACCTCATTTCAACTGTTTCTGTCAACGATATTCCCACAAGCAGCGTTGCTGTTGCTGTCATTCTGGTAAAACAACTTCACTAGCAGCGCACGGTCTCTCTTCTCATTGCGTTTCATAAGGAAAAGTTCAACCTTCTAAATTTTCAAAGAACATTCACTTCACTAACGGAATCACACACGTCACCTAACAACAGGGAACTGACATAATGCAATGCGACCAGAAGAATATACTGACGTCAGAGTTACAGACAATTGCACGTTTAGACTGCTTACAGCGCCATATTTACACCTGATGGCGAGACTTGGAACTAATCATTTTTTGGCATAATTCGCAAGCGCATTGCTTAATTAGCAAATCTACGAGGTTTCACACTTCTACTATCATTACAGTCCGTGCTGTGCCACGCTTAACACCGTCAGTTTAATTATAACCACCTTATATTTACCAAATGTTGTCACACTCATCATTTCAAATTCATAAAACAATATTTAAAATAAAATGAAGTAATATTTTGATGTAGTAGATCCGTAATGGACATCCATTAGATGACTGCATTTATACAGTGATGCGAATGATCTTAAATACACACGATAATTAGTAGTATGAAACAAAATAATTGAAACAATGCTTCATTTATGTACTGTAATAGTAACGTACTTAAATTGTATGTACAGTTATTTTTACGTATTATATTCTACCACGTACAATCCTCAATTGAAGATATGCTACGCTCTAACAGCTGACAATGGAGGTCCGGAACTTACAATACGTTTACAATGACTGTACAAATTAAAAAAAAAATAATAGATAGGCATAGGCAGATTAACTACTATTGATTTGTTATTTTTTATTTTACTTCCCCAATAGGGGTTTGCGATTCCAAACAAAATACACAAAGAAACAATAGAAGGGATAAAAAGAAGAGGAAAGTATATATAATACTTGTACAGTTTTGAAGACAAGTTTGAATATACAGTAGGCTATGGAGTAATGTCGTCTGTTGCTCTTTCCTCAACATCGCAATGAAGGAAACAAATGACAGGCAACAAATACCTGAACGTAAAAAGAAAAACCTATGGTATTCTAAATTTTAATAATCAAATGAAACAATTTTAGAAAACAGAATGGCATTCACATATAAAGTAAACCACATTCAAAATATGCGAGCATTCACAACGTGATCAAATAAATACACTGACAATAAGCTACCTGTGTATATGATAATTTAAACAATTTTACTCACCATATGGGAGTGACAATTGTATTATATGTAATAATTTTAACTGATGTAATTATGAATATCTATAAGTTATATTAGAATTTTCCATAAAAGAATAAAAATATATACAGTAGATAATATACTAGAATAAGTAAGTAAAGAATAGGTGGTTTATGAAACAACATGTAAATAATAAAGTTTGTTCAATATTTATTGAGCAAGAGAATGTAAAAGCCGAATTCATTAACGTTAACCTAACATGAACATAATAAGTTATAATGATTTTGTAAATCATATGTTTGACACAACGTAATTGATATCAATAGGAATACTAAAGATAGGATATTATTCCGAAACGCGGTTGTTCAGATGGGATATATTATTCCGAAACGCAGTTGTTCATAAAGAGAACAAGTTGTTAACTGTATAGACCAGGAATGCGAAACTCGCAAGTAGGGGTGAGATATACAATAGAGTGACAGTCAGTATGTTGATATCTAGTATGAAAACAAACCACAGGCTATGTCGTCGCCAGTGGCGTATTCGAAAGCTAGTTTGTAAGTAACACAATGCAGTACAGAACATTATAATAATATAATAGAGACAGTCGTATAATATTTTATTCATGTTGGACATGTTCTGAAGAGAAACGCTGATACCTTTTAGCTTTCACCAATTTGACAATTTGACAATATCGAGCTGAATATCTGAACATAATCTCAATTGGCACACTAAATGAAAATCAGTTAATCTTCTGCGTATGACTTCTTTAATGATATTCATCTTGGAAAATAAATGTTCGCATAGATAAGTCGAGACGAACATTGCCATTAAACTTTCAGCAAACAACCGTAGGTTTGGAAACTTCACTTCTAGTAGGCTTTTATAAATTTCAGGACATCCATAAACAAGGGATAGCTGTATTATTCTGCAAGTCAATTAATTCTAATGGCAGTTCAGGGGGATCTTCATTACGAGCAAATGTGAGAAGGTAGGTAAACAGTTGGAACTCCGAAAATGATCTTAATGTTTTAGAAATGTGCTTCGAGATAGTGAAAGTGCCCTCACTATTTTTTCAATTTGTTTTTTGGACGGGATTTCAGCTATGTTTATAGCTGCTTTCATTTCCTCCAGTTTCTTCTTCCGTACTGTACCTTGTAAATAAAGAAGTTAATAGCTCAATATCATCATCATCATCATCATCATCATCATCATCAACCACAGGGATTAGGCCTATTGGCCTGTTCCGTCTTCAAAGTTTATGTCGTCTATCCATCTTGTTCTTGGTCTACCAACATTTCTGTGTCTTCTTGGTTCATAGTTCAGTATTACTTTAGGTAACCGGTCGTCATTCATTCTTCTTATATGTTGGTACCAATTATGTTTTTGTTGTTGTATTTTCTCAGTCAAATTAAACATATTTAGTTGTTCTCGTATATTTTTGTTCTTTTGATGATCTAAAAGAGTGAGACCAGCAACACTTCGAAGGAATTTCATTTCGCTGGATTCAATTTTCTTTTTAGTTGTTCGGTTTATAGACCAATTTTCTGAACCATAGGTTAATAGTGGGACAGCTAACGTTGTATAAAATTTTAGTTGTGTTGAACGTTGTGTTTTATTTTTTAAGGTCCTTCGTATTGTTCCACACATCTGTTGAAATTTACTCATTTTATTTTTGACGTCTTGTTCTTTTACGTATGATATATTGCAGCCTAAATAGTTAAAGGAGGATACCTGTTCTATGATTTCATGATTTAAAACTATTTTACATCTTCTGTGATCAACTCCTTCAAATGCCATTGTTTTTGTTTTATGATTAGAAATTTTAAGATTATATTTTTCCATTATTAATTGTAGTTGATAAGCTGCCACCTGTAAGTCATCCTCCGATTCTGCCATCAAGATCTGATCGTCAGCAAAAAGCATGGACTTCAATAATGTCGTGCCTATATTTATGCCGGTTGTTATTTTATTCTGCCATTCTTCTGTGGCTTTATCTATGTATATATTGAATAATGTTGGAGATAAAGGGCAAATAGCTCAATATTAATGCATAAATTGCTGCTAACGATGACTACAGACATTGCATAACAATAATTATACAGTGCATTCCGGTATCTGAAACTACGTGTTTTCCATAGTTTGTAAGATGAGATTTGTTAAAATGTCCTTTAATATTAAAGTGAGAATCAATTGAATTGCGTCGAGCAGATCAAATATTTGATTTTATCGTTATTAACGACAAAAATAGTCGTCCTCCCAATCACTATGAAACATGCGACATCGGTTTCAAGAACTCATATTACTACCTCCACCACTGACGATGTATAGATAGTATACGTACTTCAATGTCTTTGCATTGCATTGAGACGGGCGATCTTCGAGCGTTATGGGAAGGGGAAGGAAGGGGAAAGTATCATGACTATCTGGAGTCACAGTATCGCATCCCTGGACTATTGACGGTGAATAAAAAAAGCCATTTCTTTAACATTTCTCTCACGAAAATATTTCATAGCAAGTCGAAGACCATTTAATGGAATCAATGATATTGAAGACATAATAAAACATCCATAGGTCGGCATTAGTATGCGACAATATGGAATCTTATACTGCCTGAAATAAATGCTTGTATGCATGCTTTTGCTTGCAGGGTGTCTGATACGATAAGCTAGCCGCTATAGCATCCACACAGGAAGGGAGATAGAACTTTATATCTCGGAAAGCTAAAGTTGTTAGGTCCTTATTCTGACAAAAACACAAAACGGAGATTTATTGCAAATCGGATTTGTTTCTTGCAAAAACATAAAGAGATAAATGAAATGAGGTAGGCAGTATGGTACGCGGCCTATGTTTCAAATTGCTCGCAAGTTCTTACGATACGACATTATCAAGGAAGCGTGGTACCGGTGTGATTTCACTTTGACTTTAATTTTCTTTTAAAATTATCGTGTGTATTTTCGTTGTTTCATTGTGAACTTTTATACTGTATATGTATTTGTTTCTTCCTTGTGGTCACCCTTATTCAAGGGCAAATGGTTTTATTTTATAAATCCAATATATATATATACAGGGACATCATTCTATTTTTACTCCAATTTTTATTGTACCTGAGTTTTTGAATGTACTTCACTCCCAACCCTTCTACTAATGAAGTTCAACCGTCCTCCATACAGATCCAAGACCGCATATACAGTCATAGTAGCCTTACGGTCATAGTAAACGGTACGTTCCAAAAATATCTTCACGTTTTCCAGTGACGAAAGAGCTTTCAATATTGCATCATTTTCCATTTGCCTACATCGCATCCCAGTTTCCCCCACCTGCTTCTATTCGCCTCTCTGTAAATGTTAGTGGCTGGACTGTCTTAGCTCTTTTCTGAGAACATTATTTTCTGTTAGGAATTGGACGTCTACGCAATATTATACCCATACAATTGTTTAAAATAACTTAAATAAAAGGCCATCGTTAAGTAATTAACTGTCACGTGATTTCCTCCCTTTCTATGACGCTGCGACGTAACCACTTGGACGGACAGTAGATAGTATGTCTGAGTAATTTTATCTTTTCGGATCGGGCAGAAGTGAAGATTGAATTTACAGTAAGTAAGGTCTCTTTTATAGAGTAGGCACATAATAATTTCAACATGAGTTACTGATACGAAGTACGAACCTGGTAATTCGAATTATGTACAACAGTCTATAGTGCGATAATATGCACATTAAAACTGAAGCTTGTATCGAAATGAACGGCCACCATTTTAAAAAATGTGTTTAAATACCCATATTATGATTATTGTGCAATTTAACTTCATTCTCTATAGTGTACGCTAATGTGCTGTAGACAGTATAATATACACTGCATAATGAATACATTCGCATGGAAAGCTCAATTCGTGAATAAAAACACTCATTGTTAATACTGTACTGTATTTTGATTAAACAAAAACCTAATGAAAATTACCAGACTCAAAATCGTGATATTTCCTAGTTCACGTAAATGGATGAACTACTTTTCTTCCCTCCTATACCTTGTAAAGTGATTTGTTTGTATTTTACGCCAGTATCATCGAACTCCAGTCGTGGAAGGAGGTAGCAAACGGTGTTTCCGGTTCTTAATCGTTGATCCAAAGGTATAGCCAGGTTAATAGTAGAAATGTTAATAAAAATAAAATGATGTCCCTGTATATATATTTTACTAAATTTTCCGGAAAAATTAAAAAGATTTAGCAGAAAATTTGTATAATAAATATGAATCCTAATATTAAAATTCCATGGGAAAAGTCATATTTTTATCAGAATTAAAAAACTCTGCTTGAAGTGGTCGAAAGTCTGTGATTAGTTTTTTAATAAATTGTATGTTTACATATATGTTTTTAGTTGGTTATTTAACGACGCTGTATCAACTACGAGGTTATTTAACATCGATGAAATTGGTGATAGCGAGATGAGGCCGAGGATTCGCCATAGATTACCTGGCATTCATCTTACGGTTGGGGCAAACCTCGGAAAAAATCCAACCAGGTAATCAGCCCAAACGGGGATTGAACCCGCGCCCGAGCGCAACTTCAGACCGGCAGGCATGCGCCTTAACCTACTGAGCCAAGCCGGTGGCTATATTTATATTAAAAAATAAAATAGTTAATAGCTTTTTATATAAAAGAGCTAGAAACTTCTGATTTACACCGAAATAATTCATTTTCAATAAAGATTAAGTAATAATTATTACCATAGATAGATTTTAGACAAATAAAAGTACAAGAGAAAATAAAATGTTTGTAAGGGGTAGTCTTGTACAATAAACAATCTAGCAGCTTACTATAGTAAATTCAGTTTTCTACCAAACTACGTTTTTTTTTTTTTTTTTCTGTTTCATATAACTTTACTTAGCAGACAATCTAGTAGGCTGACATAAAAATCATAGAGTCACTACTGTGAAGTAAGGGTTAATATGCCTGACCGTGAAACGAGTGCGCCCGAGTTCAAATCCTGGTTGGGACAAGTTACCTGGTTGAAGTATTTTCCGGGGATTTCCCTCAACCCTATAGAGCAAATGCTGGCTCACTTTCGGCGTTGGACTCAGGATTCATTTCGCCGTAATTATCATCTTCATCTCATTCAGACTCTATATAACCATAGCAATTTAAAAAAGTGTGATAAAATAACCAATTAAAAAGAAAGGGTGTCATAGAGAGTTATAGTTAATCTTGAAAAGACTTCCAAGAACAATAAAGCTTTAAAACAATTATTGCGTTTCTTACAAAAACTACTATAAAATAAGGAATTTTTAGCCGAATATACTGCTTCTGTAAGTAGATATACAAAATAAGAAAAATGGCAATCTGTGTTAGTATTATCACAAGTGGTGAGCCATATACCTTTGTGAGAGATGTCACTTGGGAAAACATACCGGTATGGTATTAAGGCATTTATTACAATTTGATGCTGCAGATATGGAGCAATGTTTTCGATTATTATCTGAAATTGATTGGATGTTAACCTAAATCGCTCACAGAATTCGTAGGAGTTTTAAAAGATATCAAATTCTTTTCTTGATCTAATATTTTTTTTCCTTCTATATTTCACAATTTATTTTCAATTGACATTAGACTCAGTTGATACATTTTGGCTAATTTCCTTAATTAAACTTTAGCTAATATATTGATTTCAGTAAATAATTCTGTCTAGCTATAGAGTTGAGTAAAAAACCTTAGCATTTAACTAAAGTAAAATAACTACACTATAATGTATGAAACACCTTGTTTAATCCCGTGTAAAACTAAAGTAAACGACAATTATTTCTCTTAGTAGTTATTATAGTATTTATTTTTATCCATGACTGGTATCTAAACTGGTCCTTATTTTACCGTGATTAGCAACCTATATAATGGCTTTATTCACAGCACTCAATTAAGGTTTTAACTCGCAAGCACTGAATTTTTTTTAAATAAATCTCTGAATGACAACCAATAGACTCCATATATTCATTCATTTATAACTTCTTCACAAACAACACATTACAAAGAAAAGATCTACAATTTAAAATTAAATTTAGATACCTGTAAAGGGTTATAAGAACTATTGTACAGCACTCGAGATTAAACAGATCTTATGCGCTCCTAGAAATTATCACCTCGACTTCGCCTCGGGCGCTAAACTTTAGACTCGCGAATAAAAAATAATTTGCTCTCTTATGCTATAAATTATTATTGCTTTGGTACTTATATGAAATAAAGGATGGTATATTTATACTAGGCCTATATTAGAAGTAAGTTTACTGTAGCAATTAACTACTGCAGTCACATGAAACAATCTAGCAAACTAGTCAAGATTTACTAGTACCTGTATGTATTGTAGTAAATTTTTATTAAACAGGCTCCTCGCACACTGGATTCTATTAATGCTGTCTCGTTCCTTAGTCGTATATTGACAAATAAAGTCCGTATTTCACCCCAACCCCTACTGTGCAGATGCGGCTGACTCGTCCGTGTTTTGCATTCCCGTTTTCAGTGGTATTCACGCTAGAGTAATAGCTACACAATTAGAACTCGTTTGCGAAGTATGCCAACATTTCAGAGGTGCAGCAGCACGCCACTGCTCGCAGGAATGGCTGTCTATGTGTCTTGTATACATGCTCACTGGCATAACAGTGGGAGGGGAATAAAATAGTGACTGTAAACACAATTTCAAAATGTGACGGCATTAATGAAACTGATTGCCATATTTTTCAAAACCGAAGTGGCTCAGACGGTATCATTTGAGACTCGCATTCGGGAGGTTCCGGATTCGATTCCAGTGCCGACCAATTTGATCAAGTTTTTTGCGTAATTTTCCTCGCCTAAATATAATTATCAGCTGGATTGAACTCCTATTACCATGGAATAATAGACACATTACAAAAGCACATCCTTCAATAGTAAACTACAAACAGTCGCGATATGATCTAGGAATTACAGCGACCATAAATACAGATAAAAATATTGCTCAAAACTATAAAAAAGTTCCCATGAATATATGTGTCCGGAAAGAAATACATGTTGAAATACGAGTCATATTGTGTTGTGGCCTCATATCCTCATCATTCCTCACTATAGAAGGTATTCTATGTGATTACCACGCATTATCACAGATTCTTCAGCCCTACGCCTCTTTGGAACACACCTGGCTGTTCTCGGATATGCTGACATGCGTTGTAGAGACACTTTTGCAATGTTTGTACGTTATCGATCGGTGTGACATGCACCAAAGGACTTTAAGTGATCTCTTAACCAAAAATTCAAAGGATTAAAGTCAGGTTATCGGGCTATTGGACCTCCTCGACCAATCCATCGCTCATTAATTGGCTGGGTTAGGTATTGTCGCACGATGTGTAGAAAATTGAATCGTATCCCATCGTATATGAAGCACATCCGTTGCCTTCATCCGAGTGCCAATTTCACTACAATGACGAGTAATTTTGTTGGGCAGAAATTGGTGATAAACGAATGATAATATGTCACAATAAATAAATAAATAAATAAATAAATAAATAAATATATATATATATGTGTATGTGTGTGTTCATGGGGAGTTTTGTCTTCTTTTGGCCAATACTACGTGCTATGAAAATATGTCGTACTAACAAGCAAACATTCTGATGGGGGCAGATAAAAAAGTTACATTTCTTTCTTTCACCATGTTAATAATGTCAAAAGAAGTGCTTATACAATTAATTTTGGCCACTCGACCGCAATTATGAGGGCCGTAAAAATAAGTTAGCCAGGGACCGTTAACAGAAAAAGACACAATTTCATTGGACAAATTTATTGGAACAGACACAATAATTGTTGAGCTATTTTTCAACATATTTTCAACCGGAACTGAGACATTTCTCATACCATGGGATCGGCAGAGGGAGGTGCAGACGCAGTCAAACGCTGGTTCCGATCCCATGCGGCTGACTTCTGCGACACAAAAATTGATCTCATGGTATGACAAATGTCTCAGTTCCAGTGGGGGATATATTGACAAATAGCGCAACAATTGCTGTATCTGTTTCAATAAATATTTCCATGTAATTCTGCTTTTTTATAGAAACGGCCCAGGGAAAATCACTTTCTGGACGGCCTCATAATTGCGGTGGAGTGGCCAAAATTTGTAAAAGCACTTCT
Organism: Periplaneta americana; assembly: GCF_040183065.1. Lineage (NCBI taxonomy): Eukaryota > Metazoa > Arthropoda > Insecta > Blattodea > Blattidae > Periplaneta > Periplaneta americana. The sequence goes on along the minus strand of NC_091131.1, from coordinate 131,265,857 downwards.
TTTGACATTATTAACATGGTGAAAGAAAAAAAATATATTTTTTTTTATCTGCCCCCATTAGAACGTTTGCTTGTAAGTGAAGCCATATATCTTACTTTCGTGATTATAAAGACTGCCTTTTGTATGGAATCCAGAAAAGGAAAGTTCATCTTCTTATCTGAGTGCATATAAAACGATTTCATGTAGATATTTTGAATAAAAGTTCAAGCAAAGAAACTGTAAACAGTAACATCCTTCGCAATACGGATTTTATTATTGTGAAATGAATGACAATTAAAATGAAAAAGTAGCATTCACTTCTGTATGAATACCCCTTTTTCCCTCAAAATTCGTAGAAAAAAAATTCACCCAAAGGAACAGAATTTGATGTTTTTGCAAACTCCTACGAATCCCAGGCCACTAATTGAATAGGTAACCACTTATTTCCGTAGTTGAAATTGGTTTATTAAGTGGATTTGAAGATATTGTGGCGCCATGTTGGAAAACCTGATCGCGTCGGAGAAGTTGCGCTCGCATCTAGTGCGAGGGAAAGTGCGAGGCGACGTGGGGCAGGGGGAGCAGGGGGGGAACATCTCGAAACGTAGCCCTCTGGAAGTTTCGCAAAGCCACGCGAACCGAAGATTCGAGAAAGTGTGATTTAATAAATAAAAGGGCGAGTGAGTAAGTAAGTTTAGTTTGTCAGCTGTGGGAGAGCTAACTAGTCTTCAAGCCCTGGAGCAAGGTGAGCCTGAGTTCGACGTACAGTGAACTTGAGTAGGTCCGCAACTGTCCGCAGCGTCCAGGCCAGTGCGGCGTATCCGGAAGAATTGGGTTCGAAGTGCAGAGAACTTTATCTGGAAGGCTTGGGTTCGATGTACCGTGAACGTGTGTGAATGAGCTAGAAGAACTAGCCAAGGTGAACGAACTGAGAACTGACAGTTTTGTTTGTACATAGTGCTATGTGAACATTAGTTGAAATCAGGAGTATATTGTTGTTCTTCTGAATAATACACGTGAATTGTCATTGTCGTTAAGTGGAGTGCAATAACGACTACTGTGTTGCTGTGTTGAGTGGAATATCCATTGTTGACGGGTGTGTGATTCAAGTTAGAAATAAAATTCACATCATTGTTGAATAAAAGTTAGAATATCATCTAACAACTTACCCTGTTTAGCTGGTACATTGATATACTTCTTCTTGTTAAATTGGTGTATCATAAAGTTCATCGAAAATGTTGACAGTGGCATTGTGGGAAAAAAGTGGTCCCACTCGTAACCTTCCTCGTCTGCACTGTAAGTAGAACAGGGTTTATATTGTATAAACATGAACATTTTCAAGTAACAAAATAAATGTCAGTTATTAACCCCATTTTAGCTTCCAGAGCTCATCCAAGATGTAATATGATAAGAATGATGCAGATATGAGACAACGAATGTAAATCAAAGTAGTTGAAGAAAATTAACCTCACAGATATTTGTAACATAATGTGGCGGAATTCTCTTGGGAAGATGGTTGTTATGTTGTGTGAAAAATTAGAAAAAAAAAATTGCCTGAAAGCAGCCCGGCATAGATTTGGCTCTAATGAACATAAATTTTTGAAACTTTTTTGTGCTGAATCATGGAGCGTTTGGCTATTGAATTAACCTATAATAGTTTCCACCTGGTTCTTTGCAATACAAAAATATTGTCTTTAATATTAAAGGTTTTTTTTAGAGTATCATTACACAACGTAACATTGGTGCACTTCATTAATTTTCTATAGTTCTGGTGGTAACGAAATTTTAACCACTTATTGTCAGAGGAAACCAAAGGAAAACATTCAATGTCTGTTTAATATGTCCATTATTTTGGTACTAGGACTCAAATGAAATTTGGTGTTGAAAAAATTATTTTTTTCTAAATAGAAAACTTGGCATAGATGAGACATTTTTTGAGTTACCTCAAAATAATTGCGTGAATATGATTAACATGTAAGACCCTGAAATTTTCATAATCCTAACTTAATTAGTTTCTGAGTTATGTGTATCGACATGATCAAAAATGTAATTTTCTGGGAGAAAGAAAACGATAGACTATTAAAAACAATTATTTCTACCTTACAAAGAACTATAGTAAAATATTCTCTGAATAACTTCTATGCCTTATAAGGGATATTAAATAAAGAATTACTAATTATTATCTAATGAGATACAGCTGCAGTTACTTACGGTTTTGTAGCTTCTATGGGCATCACAGAAAGCGAGGTCATGTTGCTCAAACGTGCCACACTGAGTTGAAAAGAAGCTTTGAAGGACGGTTCATCAAAACATGGAAAGATTTCTCTTGCTGAAATAGGTGAATTAGCTGTTGCTACATAGGATCTATAAAATAAACGTGTTATTATCTCACACAAAGCATATAATCTATATTGTTACTATTGTTTTTGAAGTATTGAATCAAGTGTTCTAACCCATTAGTTTATAAATATGAAAATACGAAAATTAAATAGTATCGTAGGTATATAGTCTACTCATTAAGATACAGTATTTTATTTGAAGCTCTTTGTAGGAAGAATATAACACTATGATAACGATTTTATTCATATTTCGCTACAACATCAACAACGACGCATTCATAATCGCCTACATACACCTCAATGCTTATGGGAATCTTCCGTATCAGATTGACATGTCAGAATGTCAGTGTCAATGGGGAAAAACATTTAAAGGTTCGCGAAAACGTGTCCTTGCAAGAGAATCTGGGGATAAGAAAAACTCAATTTGTCTTTGTATGATTTGAGGCTTTCTCGGCGTTGGTTCGCTAATATGTTTTCGCGGGATATCAGCCGAGTTAAGATTTTGGAATGCTCCAAGCTTTCGACTGCTATCTCTGCAGCCATCTTCAGGGAAGTGATGTCCGAACAGAAAGTCGAAAGGTTATATAGATGTGGCTGTCTCAGGTGAAACGGGATTGGTTGGCGGATCGGCCAATCCGGGGCTGATATCCCGCGAAAACATATTAGCGAACCAACGCCGAGAAAGCCTCAAATCATACAAATCTTAACTCGGCTGATATCCCGCGAAAACATATTAGCGAACCAACGCCGAGAAAGCCTCAAATCATACATACATCATTCCCGGCCCCGGATTGGCCGATCCGCCAACCAATCCCGTTTCACCTGAGACAGCCACATCTATATAACCTTTCGACTTTCTGTTCGGACATCACTTCCCTGAAGATGGCTGCAGAGATAGCAGTCGAAAGCTTGGAGCATTCCAAAATCTTAACTCGGCTGATATCCCGCGAAAACATATTAGTCAATTTGTCTTGTTTGCCACCTTGTTTCGCTTCGAGGTAATAATTCACATCAGAAAGAAATAATGAGCATTTGAAAGTAAAGTGCATACATTTTTTATCTTCTCCCACTCGCATAATGAGCAGATTTTCTACGCACTGCCGCTTCCGCTCTACAGTACGTTCGTGAGCGGAGGAAAGATAAAATGTATGCACTATATGTATGTCACCTGCGCGGCGTGTTGTATAGGTAGACCATTTACAAAAAACAGTTATGGCGGAATCCTTACCTTATTTCCTTCTCCCACACTCGCTGTGCGAACCCCTCCGTGCATTCCCCTCCGTCGATCACCAATCAGAGTCTGTTTCTGAACTCAGGTCGGCAGCACTAGACCCGCTACTATCGTCACTCCCATTGGATAACGATATGATTACGCTGTCTACTGCTGCATCAACCATACACTCCTGGTCAAGATATTTGTCTTCTATTTTCCTCACATGCTCACAACATTTCCTCCATTTTTCGGACGGATATTCATTCATAAGTTTTACGACTAAACTTTTCTTCTCGCCTAAGGATGTGCCAATACTCTGGCTAGCTACTTGACCTTTTATGTCACCCCAAACCAGCTCGATCGAATTTAAGTCGGGACGATATGGGGGAAGCCGAAGGGTATGTGACCATATTTCATGATGAGTTCATCAACTACGTATCTTCGTTTGTGATGAACTCCTTTCACTATCTGAAGAAGCTGGGACCTCGTGTCTGACTCAATGAAGTCAATTCCATGTTTCCTCAGCCACTCCACTATTTTGTGTCGAGGAGTTGCTGTGGTAGGCCTCTTATCTATGTCCACATTGTGATATTTAGCGTTATCCATCACAATAACGCTAGGAGATTCTAATTTAGGGAGGAGTTCATTTTCCATCCATCTACAATAATTTTCCGCGTTCATGGAGGTATGATAATCGCCATGTTTTTGTCCACTTTTGAACACCAACAATGCACCTTCCACGAATCCATCTTCCCCTCCTCCATGTAGCACTATTAGTCTTTCCCCTTTTCCTATTTTCGTTAGAATGCCTAATTCCTCCTCTGCCTGCCAGCATGATTTTACAGAGTGTGATTCTTGAATGTAGGTTTCGTCTACATAAACAATATATTTGCCTTCCCTCCTATGTTTTCTTATTTCTTTCAAATAACGCGTTCTCCACACTGCAATATCTGGTCTTTCTACCAATATTTTTCTATTATTTTGGCACTTCTTCCATTTGAAACCAATTTTCTTTAATGTCTGACGTAGAAATTCTCGTCCACAGTCAATAACCTGATCTTCCTTCAAAGCCGTTAACAGTTTTCCAACTGTTGGACATTCTCTTTTCACGCATAAAATCCACGAATTTTTTGCCTTGTGGCACAGACTGTAAAATTGTCCACTTCTACTCTTTTCTTTCTTTCCCCCTTTTTTCCATTGGGTGTAGAGAAAGATAGAGATCCCTTTGTTAAACTCTCCATTCCTTCCTTCACAATTCTGGTGATCACTCTTTCCGAAACTCCAGTGGCTTCACTTGTTACACGTGCAACATTAATGTCCATCTTGTGTTCTTCTTTCTGCCTTTTAAAGAACTGATGCACATTGTATACTATTTCGCGGGCCTGGCCTCTTAGCGGCCTGCCAGATTTAGATGTGGAAGGCATCCTAACCCAGAAGTACTAAAACTTAAATGCAAAGCACTATTACTTTTATGTATTTATTTTACACTTCACTTGCTCGCGACTGTACGTACTCACTACGAAATCAGCACTGACTTCCGCCCACGTATTCATCATGATCACGAGTTGCGGGAGGGGAGACTCGCGCATGCGCATTGGAACTGCATTTACAAAGTGGTAGACCTATAGTATGACTGGCGTAAAGATGACATCAGTCTGAGGAGGTTTAGTATACTGTATTGTCGGGTAACGAAAGGACGCTCTCATGGCTGAATTAACAGATGACGCCACATAACTGAGTCACGATATTTATACAGAAAACGGTTGTTAGGATTTGGCTGCAGAGTACTGCGCGGTAGTCCACACCTTTCAGCAATGCCAGCCCTCACGCGTCAGCAGTTCAGATCACAAAAGACCAAAATTGTCTGACGCGGCCGCTTCCTAGTCCATCGCACTGGGCTTCGAAGACTACCGTAGCCCACCGCACAGATCAACACTGCACTGATATCAATCCACCAGTTGGTTGCATTCTATTGTTTTTCTGCTCGCACGCATTGGTTGTCTTGTCGCTTGACGTACGTCCAGTGGATCAGAGACGAACTAAACATAACTTTGTGTCGTATTTCCTGTAGCTTTGACTGATTCACGTCTATTCAAATATCCATTGAATACCCCTGTGATGACTGAGTAGTCAGACCTTCAGCCTGTTACGCAGACTGTCCGGGTTCGAGTCCCGGTCTGGCCAAGGAGTTCTTTCGTTGAAAAATGGTCGGGTTCGAGATCTGGTCATGTCTGAAATTTTTCATTAAAAAATCACACTTATGGCGGACGAGGTTCAGTTTGGGTTTTTCTTGGACTTCTCACGTCTCCCCAATCGTGCATCTACATTCCGACATCATTCCATAATATTTCCCGAACGCCGGCTGGCGATGCGCGAAGGGGGCTGGCCTAGGGATGATTGAGGTTGCCCATTCGAAATCTGAGTACGCAGCGAATTTTAGTGTAGTCAGCCGGTGTGGGTTTGGGAATGCGCCTAGCTTGATGGTTAGCGCAATAGATCTTGAAAGATCGCACAGCTGGATCATAGTCCCCTCTCCCGAAAGTCCATTTCATTCCAATATCCATTGGAAAAGTGGCAACTAATGTTAAATTAGGATACTATTTGAGCTCTGCACTAATGATATTACGAATAAACTTTATTTCCACAAAGTGTAAATAATTTAAATCGGCGTTTTGCGCCGTGTATCGGGACACTGTTGTCGAACGAGTGATGTCATGTTTGACATTTTCCAGTATTTTTAACGTCTGTGTGAGAACCGGGAAGCGTTTGGCGTCAACTGTCCCAAATGACCTCAAATTTCATGCACATATACGCACACATTTCTCGGTTCTCAACTGCGACGATTATGAGTTTCCATTACTCATTTCGAGTTTTGTGATTTGGAACGTATGGGTAATGGGAAATATTTGAGTTATCAGTCAAGCCCATTGTAGGCCAATGAGCATACAGTTCCCCGCATACCGGATGGCATACAAAATTAAATTATTTTCAATTGCAGTCGAACACAGATTTAAATACTGTCCCAATGATACTTTTTAATTAGCATCTGACTCTCTTGTTTTAAACTCTGTAGCAGTGATTTTTTCCTTCACTACTTCTTCTGTAGAGAGACTGTATTTTAGAATGAATGTTTTCACGACCGATGTCTGTGATGAAGGTTTTCCGGGGTGACGTGCCGTGGTCTACCAGTTTATCAGTAGACCACGGGATCTCAGAGCGGAAAATCCTTCATCACAGGGACTATTTTCTTTGCAGTACACCATTATTTGGACTCACCTTGAAAAATAGAAATCAAAAACTAAAACATAAACGTTTGAAGCAGTAGCTGATTGTTGATCGAACCGCACACGCAAACACAAACCCGCGCCAATTCTATTACTAAGTAACTGGTAAGAGGAGACTTTGTGGTCCAGTGTAGAAGCAGCCCATGGACTCGGTCGTTCTGCAGGTCTGTGGTAGGCAGTCATTCAGTACAAGGAATGGTAAGGCACAATAAGCCCATTCGAGGCTGTGGTGCTACCTTCGGGCCCCTCCTCCGCACAAAGGGAAAAAGTGACTAGGGAACCTTGGTTGCAGAATTAACATTCAATGAAGTTAAATATCAGTTTTAATGTTAAATGAATTTTACCTTGGCATTGAAATTAATGTTTATACTCTTGTACGTATTCGGCATTTAGTCTTTCTTCGTATAGTTACCGTAAATTATTACTAGATTAGGAAATATCTTTCTCCTCACGTTTAATTTTCCTAGAAAGTATCTAACGAGACCTAGAGATATTATGTAATCGATTAGTAGTTTTTCACATGTTTGTATAGTTACGCGTTAATATGTTGCTACTTAATGTTGATTTTGTTGAAACATTTAGAAGGCCGATGACACGAAGATTAACTGAAAATTATAATCGAATTTGACAAAACTGATGAAGATTTTGTGATCAAGATTTTGGACGAATTCCACCCGAGGTGATTGAAACGGCGACTAGTATAAGGAATGATTTGCTGCCTGAAAAATCTAAAAAATGGAATAAGCGAGAGCGTGATTTATTCACAGCTTGGTACAAAAAGAAAAATGTGAGAAAAATTAGTGAGAATGTGATGTTGGCGTATTTTCTGAAAAAATCGAAGGTAATGAAATCTTCAACATTATGATCTTTTTATTCAACGTTGAAATCTTCGTTATATCTGAGTCATAGTATTGATATATCGAAGTTTGGAAGTTTGATCGCCTCTTTGAAAAGAAAATCAGTTGGGTATGCAGCAAAAAAGTCGAGTGTTTTCACGAGATAGGAGATAATAAAATGTTTGGTGGCAGCTCCTGTTGCAGAATATTTAGTTATAAAGGTTGGTGTAATAAAGGGCGTGGCTGGCGCTTGTCGCAGAGATGAACTTGTCAGGATGGAACTCGACGATATAGAAGATAAAGAAAATATGCTCATCGTATCAGTTCCGAACACCAAAACACACCAGGTGAGAAGGTTTAATATTGTGGATGGAAAGAAAAAGTGGGTGAGCATTTACAGAAAGTATGACTCTCTGCGTCCGAAACATATTGGACACAATCGTTTATTTGTAAATTACAGAAATGGAAAGTGTACAATGCAGCCAATTGGTATTAACACAGTAGGATTGTTTGGAAAGAAAGTCGCAGAATTTTTGAAACTACACAAACCCTCCAATTATGCTGAGCATTGCTTTCACAAGACTTCAGCTAATTATTTATGGATGGTGGAGGAGATGTACTAAAATTATATAAACATGGTGGTCGGAAAAGGAAAATGTAAATTCGTCCGAAACTGACAAACACATCGCATTTTGAAGGTGTGACATTTTAATCGAGCATGTAAACTCCTCAGCCTAGCGTTTATTTCTTTACATTGGTAACATGTAAACTTGTCCTCCAAGCGTTTATTTATTAACATTGGCAACATAGGAGCCATTTCAGAAATTACAGTCATTTAGATGAAAATGAAAAAATACTACCACTCCTTCCTAAAACACAAGAAGAAGTTCACATTAAAATAGAGGAACTTCAGCCCATACTAACCAACCGAAAAGAACAGTTTTTGTTAGTGAATAATAAAGCATTAAAACTTCTGATATTTTCATTTAAAAATAATTTAAGTATTTATGCAATGAGAAACAGTGCTTGTAGATGGAAGATTTAAATACAGTACCAAGTTTTTTACCCAATTGTTTACAATTCAAGCACATTGCAATGGACACTATGTACCTCTCGTGTTTTGTATCTTACCTGATAAGACTACTACTATTTACAAAGAGACTTTTCAGATCGTTAAACTTGAGTGTGATAAACTAGGATTGGAATTCTCTTCAAAGACTATTGTAGCCGATTTTGAAATAGCAATACACTCTGCAATTAAGTTCGTATGGCCAAATACCGAACTTATAGATTGTCGATTTCACATTTCACAAGCCTGATGGCGAAATACCTATCTTGGATTAGCTGTGGAATACAATAATAAGACTGATATAGGGAAATGGTTGGGATATTGCTTTGGCCTTGTCTACTTGGAATCTGGATGTGGGCGAAGGTTTTGGGATTGAGCTGTCATCAATACTACTAGAAGATGAAAGGCTAGTAAAATTTTGTATTTAGTTGATAATTACATATTAGAAGATGCTGCATTCCCTCCTTACATGTGGGTTAACTCCAATAGCGTTTGCCGCACAACTAACGCATGCGAATATTTCATGCAAATTTCGACAAGAATTTTAATACTGCTCATCCAAACATTTACGATTTTAACAACGTTTTAAAAGAATTACAGACAGAAACGTACGTCAACCTACGAAGTATAAACATAGAGAGAATAATTAAACGAACTACCAGGAATAAGCAACTGCGTATCTGCAAAGTCCTAGAAAATTATAAAGCAGGGAGTTTGTACTTGATAGATTTTATTGAAATTACTTCTCATCATTTTAATCCAAGATAAGTTTGTCCAGTCCACCTGGGTGGCGCAGATAGTTAAGACACCTGGCCTCTGTACCCGAGATTTTTTTAATATGTGTCCATGGTAGATATTATTAAAAGCACTTCTTTTCATGAGAAAAAATTTTAACCATGCCACTTGCCAGTCCTAAGCCTGGATAAAATGGAAAGGAAAATGTTCTCTTTAGCATTCGAACGATTTTACCTTTCCATGATGCTGACATTAAGTAGGTATGCGGACGAATCTACATGTCAGATTATAAGTAATTATTTCCATCGGACGAATTTACACTTTCCCGTCGGAGATCATCGGCGGTTGCAGACGGATATGTGAACGACTCCTTGAATAGTAAGGTCGAAATCTGTACTACAATTAAAGCAGTGATCGTCAAATCGATCGAAAACGGGCATGGGCGCTCAGCACTGCTTCCGTGCGGGGCCAGCGTGCATTACTTCATGCTCTGCATTATACACTATCTACCAAAAAGTAATTGGGCACCCAGGATTTTACGTGCTAGATGCCATGTTTCGGTGGCTACTATGCAATGGTATGCAGACAATAATGTTCACAGGTTGGACTGGCCTGAACAGAGTCCTGATCTCAATCCCATTGAGCACCTTTGAGACGAATTGGACCGGCGATTGAGGTTTCGGGAAATACGGCCAACTTCCATTGTCCAACTGAGTGCCATATTGCAAGAGGAATGGCGACGCATTCCAGTGGATATCCTACACAAACTAGTGGAGAACATGCCTGACGGGGTGGCTTCTGTTATAGCAACAAGAGGTGGTACCACGAGGTTCTAAAGGGGCAAAAACAGTGCCCAATTACTTTTTGATAGATAGTATACAACCCTATCTCCCGTTCAGTAGCGGCTCTTGGCCGAAGCTAGCTTGAATGTTGAATAGAAGAGTACCGGTATGTCTCAACAGTCGTCAGGAATTTCATTCACAATTTCAAGACTTGAACGTATGATGTCAGATTTCAAGATTTTCATAGCCTAGCGTTGGAAAAAATCGTTCTTTTTCTGGAACTTTTCCAAGAGTTCCCTTTCCAAGAAAGTACTAGTTCCAAAGAACAGTTCCGAAATAACAGCAAGCGTCTGACATAACGTAATAATCACCAAAATTTTATATTGTTTCGGAACTAGTTCCGTTTTCAAAAATCTTAGACCATAATGCAATTCGAACCACGACAGCTGTTACAGTCAGATGTAACATTAATTTATGCAAGCCATAAAACATCGCAATGGTTTGATCATTCCTCCTGTTAAATAAGGGATATTACTACTACGTGATATTAGTCTCTATTGAAGCTTCTTAATTTATTTGTAATAAACATTGAGATTAGTTGGGCTACATTTGCATTGTTATGTTACCATTCATTCATTCACAGTGTTCTGCTCAAGGTAGGTATTTCACTGCAAATCCAGCATTCTCCAGTCTTTCTATTTTCTGCCTTCCTCTTAGTCTCCGCATATGATCCATATAATATCTTAATGTCGTCTATCACCTGATATCTTCTGTACCGAACTCTTCTCTCGTTCACCATTCCTTCCAGTGCATCCTTCAGAAGGCAGAAATGTTACAATATACAAATTTTATAACACAATACATTGTGGCATATAAATTTGTATAATTTTTTTCTTCATTTGATATAGCGCTAGTAAAACAGTGACTTTGAAATAATAATAATAATAATAATAATAATAATAATAATAATAATAATAATAATAATAATAATATAGGCACAACCTTATAATTGATTTTTTTTCATTCTTATTGTTATATTAATAGCAAACAGTGTAACTGAAGCTGACTGGCCAATCAGATTGTATATTTAATATTGAAACGCCCCCTGCAATTTCATTGTAGTAAAAATTTGGCTCTCCTTCCAACATACTGAACTCTGAAGGAACTACTGTACATCCAAAGAGAACAATTAGGTTGGAACTGTTATGGTCTCTGAGAGAGTACCGGTAGGCTACCTGGAATGTTTCAAACAAGATAGTTGGACGGTACGTTATACATAGTACTCCAGTTCCTATGAGGAACAGTCTATCAGAAACCCCTACTGTTATTTTGGAACAGAGTGTTCCGACCTACAGTTCTTTTTTTGGAACTGTTATTTTCTCAGAACTGTTCCGAAAGTACTGTTATTTTATTTTTCCCTATCTCTATCATAGACCCATCTACTGTGGATGTAGATGGTGCTCCTGCTTAGCTTCAACTACGAAAAATGACAGACTGATAGTGTGATAATGAACTGAAGGTGATAATTATACTGTATAAAAGCAGGGAAAAGTCTGTGTGATTTTTATTCATATTTTCCATTAGATTTCTCAGGCTTCATCAGCAGCTTTCGACAGACTGTGCATGTTCGGATCCACATACATATACGACCATTGTTTTCTTTAATGAAAATAAGTAAATCTCACCACAGAAGTAGCTAATTCATCTGAATACAATCTGCAAAATTCTTCAGTTCATGCACTGCCCAGATCATAGTGCATAATACTATGCCTAAGGAATTAGTACGCAATAAAGAGGCTAAGAAACCCCGTAAAATTAGCATTACAGAAGATCTGGAAATATTTTTACTAATGGTCCATTAATGCATTAACAAAATAAAAAGGTAAAGTAGTAATCTAAAATGCAGTACGGTATTTAGTTTTATTCAGCTTTCATTTCATCCCTAACTTATCAACTAATTGCTTTCATAAATGTAAATACCAGTATTAGGCATTCACATTACTTTAAGTTTAATTTGATCAGTATGAGAAACATTTATTATCACGAAAAAGGAGCCACCATTGCAAGCCTCCGCTGTGCCCGCGGCAGCGAAACATGAGCGCAGCGGGCTTCAGAGCTGGCTGAGATGACGTCACAGGGCATCGAGTTGATGATCACTGAATTAAAGGATGAGTCACCTGATGAAGACAGCAATAATGATAGGGCTTTCGCAGAAATGACGGGATGTCAGAAGTTCATTAAGGATTGTGCACGCGCAGTTACAAAGAATGCTGTTGTTTCAGATCATAGTATTTTTAATAATGTGCAGGAATTAATTTAACGCAATGTAGGCTACCTCGTGTAGTATAACTATTAACATTAACAACAAGTAATTTGCAAGGTTTTAATAATTATGTACAATTTATTGTATTAAATTCTGTGATATAGCAAGACTGTTACTTTCAGTAGCAATTTATAAGACAGTGCTGGAAAGTAATATTGCAAAGTTACTTTGCAGCACTAACCTTCAATTGTTTTATCCCAGTGCCGCTAGACTGCTACTTTCAGTTCTACAATTAAGTACGTATTAGTTACATTAAGATATGGTAATTAAATTAGAAATAATAATAATAATAATAATAATAATAATATAATATAATATAATAATAATATAATAATAATAATTTATTTCTTATTAAGTTCGGTCAAAAAATAATATGCAATATATTAGTTAAATGCATAACAGAATCTCGGAAATAGAGAAGACTGAACTTTGTGTCGTCATCTCTAATGGAAAATAAAATGAAATTATTGCCCAAATATTGAAATGCATTTTCAATAACTGCACACATTTGCCGTGATGCAAACTACGGTTGTCTACTGCGAACACTAAAATTTCAAATAATCCAATAATAAATATAAATGCAACCCATCTCCACGGTTCAAAGGAAATAAAACGAGTTTATATATACTATTTTATTTATCTTGTTTGATTATTTTATTTAATATGTAAGTTAATATATTTTGTTGGTTTTTTTGTATAAATAAGTTTTTACATTTTCATTTACTTGTAACATATTTCTAGTAATACAACGTATGTATTATGTTATTAGCATCCAAAGACGGAGTTGCGTCAGTATTACGCGAAATCTGCTCGTTTCATCCTAGTGACCCTACAGTAATAATGTCATTTAGCACTCAAAAACCTTTTATATGTAATTACTTTTGAACTAATCTAATAATTGGCTAGGTATAACATATTTTGTTTTCCTGGATAAATATCTTGCTGCCAGGAAAAGTGATTTCTTGAGAGATATTAATGAATAGCCGCCAGAACAAGGTTGTAACCAGCAAATACGAAGTTCTTAAAAATGGGGGAAAAACACATTGTACTCTACATTCTTTTAATTTTTTAGAGCTAGATTGACAATCAGATATGTGTGTGGTGATTTTAATACGAGTGAAAGCATTACACATAGCAATCATTATTCACGAAAAAGTCAATTTATGAGAAATGTATCTCGCAATTCATTTTTGATTTTTCAGATAAATCTATTCAAGATTATAAATTTATTTTAAAGTTTCAATCATATGATTTATCGTTTTTGCAAAATTATTTGCTAATAGATCTTACAGAAGAAATTTTGTGAACCTTTTCGCCTATACGGCATCATCAGATATTCAAATTGTTACAACGAAATCCAAACGTAAGTCCAATAAGGTGTTAACAGTAATAAGCATAACAATGATTTGAATAATTAATCATGAGTTATATGTAGGCCTAATAAAATCTAATATTTGTGTGGGAAATGCTCAATTTGACTAATTTGTGTAGTTTTGGCCGACTTGCCGAAAGTGAAATCTAAAAAATATATGAAATATCAATGTACATTACATAGAACTCAAGTTACATTTGTTAAATGTCACTATTATATGTAAAAAAATGTTAAAATTGATAAAATTTTAAAATATTGTATTTAATGTCTGTGTAAGATAGATTCTGCGTGGTGTTATGCAAATGCACAGTACACAGTAAATCCACAACGAGAACACGTCATACACTCCAGTGCACACACATACATAATCATGTTAAACTTTGCATCTTTCCAATACTAATATGGGACAACTTTCACACAAGTTCATCAATACACATTTTAATTACGCCTTTAATATATAGGCCTACATTCCAACGACTACAAATCCAAAACGATCATCAAACCTGGCATACCTTAAAATAATTAACATGAATAATGCCGCACCTATTCCACACTTACACAATACAATTCAAGAACCTGGTGAACAATTATAGAAGAGTTTCAACAAATGTATTGCATATAAAACATACACCATTTAACTGTTAACGTCAATATTTGCATAACACCACGCAGAATCTGTCTTACACAGACATTAAATACTATAGTTTAAAATTTTAACAAGTTTTTATATAATAGTGACATTTAACAAATGTAACATGAGTTCTATGCAATGTACATAGATAATTTATATTGTTGTGTATATCAATTCTCGATGCCCGTGCGTCCTACTTTAAACGGTTCAAACCTACCCGCGCAAACTAGAGTCGCTGCTTTCTCTCTCTCAGAAAGCAGGTTGGCTCGCTTTTTTCCCTCTTGTGAGGGAGAAAGCAAAGATCGCGCGGCGACGAGTCACGTTGGCAATAGAAATACCCCCAGGCACTGTGACGTCAATGGCGTCCTCAACCACCATTGTTCCGAGGGGTATAAATATAACGCATCTCCGCGACTTCAGTCACTCGTTCGCCAGATGGCAAAGAGGTAGCTCTAACGCGTCCTCCGTCACTGGCAGCAGTCTTCCAACCAGGCTTACGCTATGGTTGTCTTTTGTTCGGACGTGTCTACACACGGCCACCACTCTGGGAACAGGGAGCCAAGCTGCGCCCCTGTCTCCTGGATACTTTCCTACACCAGCCGAATCTTCCTCATTTCTTACGTATTCTAAACTTATTTTATTCTCGTCTCGCTACTAGTCTCATCACCACCTCCAACCCATCCCCTTCTCTTCCTGACTTCGACTCCCCACTTATCCCGGCTTGTTCATAAACCACAGTCCTCTCCTGAACTCCTCCCCCTCTAGTGTCGGTAAGTCGCATAGTACGCTGTGTTGATCCTCCGAACGCTAGAGACCACCAACCCCCCCCCCCCAGTGTCGGTAAGTCGCATAGTACGCTGTGTTGATCCTCCGAACGCTAGGGGCCACCATTCCTCCCCCTCTTGGAGTCGGTAAGTCGCATAGTGCGCTGTGTTGATCCTCCGAATCCAAAGGGGTGTGTTCTCGAACGTCGATAAGTCGCACAGTACGCTGTGTTTGATCCTTCGACCTAGAGAATCAACCATCATCCCGATTCCATCTCTCTCGTTATTCTACCCCCCCACAACACACATGAAAGCAAGCCGATTTTCCCCAGGCACTCCCGTTACCCCTACCTCCCTTTCATTCAAGTCGTACTGTACTATCACCCCTCATAACTCTCCTCGCATCGAAGCCTCAAGGACGAATTTCTAAACTATCAATTTCTATCACGACTCTCCCGTTACCCCTACCACAGGACTAGGAGGAACCACAGTTATACTTTCTTTGTTAGCTATTTCGGTAATAAACAAATGTTACTTTAAAACAGTCTTTCCTTTAACTTCACCACAGTTCCTTATTATTACCCCCACCCACAAGCGACAGCCATCTTGTCACGTCACTCCCGTTTCCCCTCCCCACCTCGACAACACGTCGGAGAGGAACGACCACGGAGACCGGCGTACGACAATTGGCGCCCAACGTGGGGCCTTATCTCAGTTGGTACTGAGACGAATCCACAAACACCCCATAGCTCTTCACTCTTCCGAGAGGAGTAATTTTCTCGGTGGCGCCCAACCATGTTTACACGCACCAGAGACCAGTGCTGCCAACGGGGTTGCCCCGGACGCGGGCAATACTACGTCGACTGCGGTACCTGCTCCACCTTCTACCATGCAGTGTGCCTCGGGCTCGAGGACGAGCCCCAGCTCCGAGAAAGCAACCCGTACATTTGCGACTGGTGTCGCAAGAAGAAGAACGAAGATCAGATGGAACTCGAGATGCTGCGTAGACTCATGCGCAGTCTTCGCCCCGCCGAGGTTCCACAACCACTTGTGCTCCCCGAGTTCCATGGATTGGAGCACGAGGATCCGGCCGGCTTCATCTCCAGATGCCGCGACCTACTTACCGAGGCGCACATAGACCCCTCCCAGTGGTCACGTCTCGTTCAACAGCAGCTGAAGGGACCAGCCAGGGACTGGCTACTGCTCTTCAGTGGCATTCCTTTCACCTGGGAGGAACTGCAACAAAGACTGACTCACCGCTTCGACAGCCCGGCTGTAAGGGCTACTCTCCAAGCTTCTCTCTACGGGAAGCTCCAACGAGAAAACGAGGCAGCCGATCAGTTCATCACGGGAAAAATTTTCCTTTATCGGCGACTTTTTCCTAATGCCGATCCCAACACGATCATTCCAGTGATCATAGAGCTTCTGCGGCCACAACTTCGGCCGTTTCTCAGACATCCGGTTCCGACAACTACAATGGAACTGATACATCGTGCTGTTCCTCTGGAGGGCGACATCAAGCACACCGCTGCCAAGCATCATTCCACTTCATCATCAAACGCTCCACGGTGCCACTACTGCCCGGGGTACCACTACAATCGGGACTGTCCGGTCCGACAGCAGAGACGCACCGATCCTGCTCGCCACATCCCGATCTCCAGCCCCGTCGCGCAGATGGCCCTAGCTCCCGATGAAGAGGAAACGGTCCCGAGGATTGACATCCGAATGGGAACCCTCGCAGCCACAGCGGTCGTCGACAGTGCCGCCTCCAGAAACATCATCAATGCTGCGAAAGTTCCAATTGGCAGCACCATACGAGCCCGACAGGATGTCATTCATCTTGCCCAACGCGAGCAGACAATGGCAACCCAGGGCGAAGCCGAGATACCCGTCACACTTGCGGGAACAACGAAGCCCATCAACTTCCTCGTCGCACCAGAGCTGCGTGCTGATGCGATTTTAGGGAATACATGGTTGCGAGACATGTCAGCGCAACTAGACTATCGACAAGGACAGCTGAGATTGGGAAACGGTGCAGTAGTACCGTTTATCAACAATCCCAGAACCGGGGAAGGTACCAAGCCAGAACCACAAAGGGACGCCGCTCCTGGCGGAAGGCAACAGCCACCGCCACCTGTAAAGCCTCTAGCTGGAGATCCCGCTAAGGAGGAACGGTACCAGGATCTCTCCGGCCATGTCAGTGGCCCTCCCTCACGGAGCGGACGCAAGGAGGTTCCTTCAGTTCCGAGGCCACTAGAGCTCCACATGTTGGAGAGAGGGGTGACGAGCGACAGCCACGCCCCCACTGCAGTCGAGGGGATCTGTTGCTCTGAGGAGGTACCCCAGGTGGAGGACCCACTTGAAAAGGGAGACCCTGGCGGGTCCCAGACAGTTGCCCAAGACGTCGCTGACACCAGGCACAAAGTTACTGCTCCTACTGCTACAGAAGGGATGCCGGATCAACTCCGAGGCGGCAACCCGACATCAGATGGCCCATATTCCGAGGTCACAAGCAACACCGACATCCCTCGGTACATCCGGTCTCCCGAGACCACAGGGACGACCAACGAGCTCAGCGGTCCAGGAAGTTGGCGCGCTGTGACCACCTGCAAGGAGGCGGAATCTTCCCCGCCTAGTCCAGACCGACCTGCGGGCACACCAACACCATCCCAGACGACGCCGGAGGCTGCTAGGAGCGACGCTGCAGCACCATTGCCGGTGTTGCCTCCACAAAGAAGAAAACGCAGTAGCCAACCTGATCAGATCGCCGTGTGCGCGCTCGCGATGTGTGATCAAACCGAACGAGCTATTGATGCGAGTGTAGTGGTGCCGCAAGGCAAACGAAACAAGATTGTTGACACGCGATCGGTGTTCACAAACCATGATCCAAACATACAGACCAAATATGATAAGCACAGATTGGGGCCGAGACCTCCATAGATTAAGAAACATGAACACTCGGACTAGGCAGCATTAGCCTTTCAAGTTATTGTATTCATTCATTGTGTATTTTCTCATGTTCAGTGTATTCTTTTGTTTTGTGATGCTCCACTTCTGTTCATTGTATTTAATTGTCTTGTTGTAAGGGTTATATTAGATAACTTACTAGTAGTACCGCACGGGCAAAAACAGGAGGGGCGATTGTTGTGTATATCAATTCTCGATGCCCGTGCGTCCTACTTTAAACGGTTCAAACCTACCCGCGCAAACTAGAGTCGCTGCTTTCTCTCTCTCAGAAAGCAGGTTGGCTCGCTTTTTTCCCTCTTGTGAGGGAGAAAGCAAAGATCGCGCGGCGACGAGTCACGTTGGCAATAGAAATACCCCCAGGCACTGTGACGTCAATGGCGTCCTCAACCACCATTGTTCCGAGGGGTATAAATATAACGCATCTCCGCGACTTCAGTCACTCGTTCGCCAGATGGCAAAGAGGTAGCTCTAACGCGTCCTCCGTCACTGGCAGCAGTCTTCCAACCAGGCTTACGCTATGGTTGTCTTTTGTTCGGACGTGTCTACACACGGCCACCACTCTGGGAACAGGGAGCCAAGCTGCGCCCCTGTCTCCTGGATACTTTCCTACACCAGCCGAATCTTCCTCATTTCTTACGTATTCTAAACTTATTTTATTCTCGTCTCGCTACTAGTCTCATCACCACCTCCAACCCATCCCCTTCTCTTCCTGACTTCGACTCCCCACTTATCCCGGCTTGTTCATAAACCACAGTCCTCTCCTGAACTCCTCCCCCTCTAGTGTCGGTAAGTCGCATAGTACGCTGTGTTGATCCTCCGAACGCTAGAGACCACCAACCCCCCCCCCCAGTGTCGGTAAGTCGCATAGTACGCTGTGTTGATCCTCCGAACGCTAGGGGCCACCATTCCTCCCCCTCTTGGAGTCGGTAAGTCGCATAGTGCGCTGTGTTGATCCTCCGAATCCAAAGGGGTGTGTTCTCGAACGTCGATAAGTCGCACAGTACGCTGTGTTTGATCCTTCGACCTAGAGAATCAACCATCATCCCGATTCCATCTCTCTCGTTATTCTACCCCCCCACAACACACATGAAAGCAAGCCGATTTTCCCCAGGCACTCCCGTTACCCCTACCTCCCTTTCATTCAAGTCGTACTGTACTATCACCCCTCATAACTCTCCTCGCATCGAAGCCTCAAGGACGAATTTCTAAACTATCAATTTCTATCACGACTCTCCCGTTACCCCTACCACAGGACTAGGAGGAACCACAGTTATACTTTCTTTGTTAGCTATTTCGGTAATAAACAAATGTTACTTTAAAACAGTCTTTCCTTTAACTTCACCACAGTTCCTTATTATTACCCCCACCCACAAGCGACAGCCATCTTGTCACGTCACTCCCGTTTCCCCTCCCCACCTCGACAACACGTCGGAGAGGAACGACCACGGAGACCGGCGTACGACAATATATTTTTTAGATTTCTGCAAGTCGGCCAAATCTACACAAATTAGTCAAATTGAGCATTTCTCACACCAATATTAGATTTTATGACATGATCAATTATTTAAATTATTGTTATGCTTATTACTGTTAACACCTTATTAGACTTACGTTTAGATTTCGTTGTAACAATTTGAATATCTGATGGTGCCGTATAGGCGAAAACGTTCATAAAATTTCTTCTGTAAGATGTATTAGCAAATAATAATTTTGCAAAAACGATAAATCATATGATTGAAACTTTAAAATAGTTTATAATTATGAGAAATGAGTGTTACAACCTTGTACTGGGCGGCTATTCGTTGTTGCATTTATATTAATATCGTAGTTACAATAATGCATTCACATTCGAGATCAAATTACGAATGAATAATATTCTCTACATTCTCAAATAATATGTATTTCAGTGCAATTATTCTAAATTACGAAATATGCACCATAACGGAAACTCCGTCAGAGAAACTTAGTACAGAAAAATTAGTCGTATTTACAATTCTTAAATGTAAAGCAACGTAATGTGACAATTTTAAGATACATAGTAATGATATGCTACTGCACTTTTATTGTAGTCTCTAAGATACTTTCATAAAAAGCAGGTAGTATCTATGCTTACAGGGGAATAGTCGAGCAATAATTAAATAAATATAAATATAAATATTCGAAAGAAATCAAACGTAAAATGTCAGTAAATTTATAAAACTATTTAGATTAAGTTAGTGGAAATAGTATTTAATTAACTGTATTATAAACCCTAATGTTGAAGCCGCTTATGTGTTACGTGACATTTACGTAAACGGCCTTCATTGATATGTAAGTAAAATCCCATGCTTGAACTTTGTCTTACATCTAATTGTTTCAGATGTGTGTAAATAAGATCGATTCGTAACTTACGTAATTCCCTTGTCTGTGAATAATCCACGAATTTTGTAGTTCTTTCGTAAGTCTGTTATCGCACCACTGAATAACATGTACAACTCTGCGTTGCTTTGGATTGGATTGTCGAGCATCAAGGTCATGGTGTCATCACTTCCATTTCTGGATACATTGGTGATTTCGATTTCTTGGCCCCTATACAATAAAAGCGATGTAATTAGCAGAAATAGATGGGATGATTATACTTCTTAAATTCGCATCTATTTGTTTTAATTACTTCACATTAACACTTTACAAGCAAAGCTGTAAAACAATGTTTTGTATTGTAATAATAGCATAGTGATGATGGTGGTGGTGATAGTTTACATTTAGGATGTGATTTTTGGTATTAACGAAATACACGAAATGTTTGAAAACTTAATAGTGTATTCAAGGGGGGGGGGGGGAACAGAAATCTAACGAAGGTAATCTGGGTCACAAAGTGGGCGTACTCTTCTTATTCTTAATTCACTTACTTTGTGAATTTTGAATGTGAATGTTGGTCTCAATAGCCTAGTTAAATATAATTGTAAGCATTCCCATAAAAAAAAACAAGATTACAGTACTGAATTAGAAATTATTTACACAATTTCTTCCGAAAATGGATACAAAATAAACCATACATAATTTAATAAAACATATAAAACAAAAGAAATTCATTAAAGACAATATATTACCCCAAACAATAGAAAGCAAAAACTTTTTACATTCACATATTGCAATACTTTCACTTACATAATCACAAATAGGGTAAGGCTGGCTATATCGCACCAGCTTAGAATTTATAATTTTTATAATACAATTTTTATTTTCTGTATTCCTTTACAGAGATACATTCCCAGAACATTTACCTTCCATGTTAAAAAAGAATCCTTGAATTTAATTTAATATTTTTTAATTAAAGTGACATTTTCGAAACACATGTCAGTGATGCCATTTAGGCAACTGGTTTCCTAAATAGCACCTGCGGTTTCGTAAATCGCACCTCTTTATCTGCAGGGAACAGGATGAAGGAAAGCTTTTAATATTGAACATATTGAAGAGTATTTGAATAAATAATGTAATAGATGCATATTACAAGTTTATTGAAATTAATGAAAGAGAGTAACGCATCTTCAAATGAAATTGAAAAAATAGAGCGTAAATTACGTAACATTTAAACTATCTGAATGCGTTTTTTATTGTTACACATTTGCCATGTGCTTCACCAGGCAGTTCAGACTGTAAACTGCGTCACCTTTTCTCCATGATTATCTCGAAACAACCTAAGAACTGCTTCAATATAGCTGTCTGAAATTATTTTAAGATAGAAACATCTAAAGCCAGGGCCTATGAGTATTATGACGAGGAAGCTGAAACAGGAGCATACCATTTTCCCGAGATAATCTAGCTTCTAAATTTTTGGAATGGGTCGTATAGGTGGACATACAGAAGCAGCACTTTTTTCTATTGCAGGTTTGAGTGGCAAATAAAATGTTTGGCTATTCGGCAAATAGTTCACTGTTGTAATCTGACTCAGAGCAAACAAATAACGATCCTGGAGGAGCACCAGCTGATAATGAAGGATGCACTGTTTGACGTTTAAAAATTATCACAGGTGGCACAAAATACCTGGTGTGCTTGTACAACACATACTTGTTGTATTAACGCCCTTTTCACCACTTGATATTGCACCCACCTCATGCATTCTTAGTTCAGTTAAAATTTTTGGAGCCTTCTTTTGTAGGGCTAGAATTGCTACAGTTGCTCATATCGCACCGGTGCGAATTAGGCACCTACAAAATGGTGCGAATTGAGAAACTACGTCTTAAGTTATTATTTCCTTCATTCTAGCCTATAATCACCACATGTTCGAAAATCCTACTAAGTTAAATGTTGTTTAATACATCTTTAAACGAATAACATGTTAAGATTATGGATTCCTTTGCATACAAATCCGTTATTTAGTTACAAAATGTTAGCTAAATATACATCCACCTGAGCGATTATATTAGATACACTATCACCACGTTGCTGACACAAAGAAGTGGCAGAAATCAAGTGACATGGTGGAAATTCATATGGTAGATTGTAACAATACCACTAGATGCCACACTACTACGGTAATTTGTTTTAAACTAGCAGTGGTGCGATTTAGGAAGCGGTGCGATTTATGCTACTCTACCCTACGTTTAAGAAACTTAAATATGATATAGCGTACAGAACAAATGACACATTGCAAAAAAGGTTATATAGTATTTTCGACAAGAATTTTAATAAATTCATTACTTCCGGTGTTTACAAATTAAAATGTCAATTTCCCGATTGTGAAGCCGCGGAAACTTATCGGAAATCATTTTCAAAGAAACTTTTGTTATGTAACATTTTTCACAAAAATCAATAATAAGCGAGATATTTCGGTTTATTTAATTCAGGCCCCCTTATAACCCCCCTTTTAAATAAAGTATTTTGAATGCTATATAGCCTAAAATCTAAGTTACAATGAATTAAATTCATATTCCAATTTTCATCGAAATCCTCTCAGCCATTATCGCGTGAAAAGGTAACATATCCAGACAGACAGACAGACTTAAATACCAGTCCTATCAAAATTTTTCCTGGGATAAAACTTATCGGAAATCATTTTTAAAGAAACGAACTTAACTTATATTCCAATTTTCATCGAAATCCGTTCAGCCATTATCGCGTGAAAAGGTAACAAACATCCAGACAGACAGACAGACAGACAGACAGACATACAAACAAAAATTTCAATAAAGCGATTTTCCACAAATGATTAGGGAAAACACGAGGATTTTACTGGAAGCAAGTAAAGAAATAGGTTTGGAAGTAAATCCTGAAAAGACAAAGTATATGATTATGTCTCGTGACGGAAATATTGTGCGAAATGGCAATATAAAAATTGGAAATTTATCTTTCGAAGAGGTGGAGAAGTTCAAATACCTTGGAGCAACAGTATCAAATATAAATGATACTTGGGAGGAAATTAAACACAGAATAAATGTGGGAAATGCCTGTTATTATTCGGTTGAGAAGCTTTTATCATCCAGTCTGCTGTCAAAAAATCTGAAGGTTAGAATTTATAAAACAATTATATTACCGGTTGTTCTTTATGGTTGTGAAACTTGGACTCTCACGTTGAGAGAGGAATATAGGTTATATTTCGTGGCATAAACAAAAGAAACTTACTGGCGTCTGCCTTAGAACATTCAAACAATTAATCGTTCAAAAAACAAAACAAAAAGCCACGATTCAATATATTTAATCTATCTTTCCCACATCTCGATCACATCTTGCATGCGATTATTTTTTTACGACGCTTTATCAACATCTTGGTTATTTAGCGTCTGAATGAGGTGAAGGTACTCGTAATAATGCTGGTGAAATGAGTCAGGGGTCCAGCACCGAAAGTCACCCAGCATTCTTGCAGTCGAGTGGGCATGGAATCGACTAGAGTCTTTTCAAATAACTACTGTTCTCAGCCACGACATTCCAAGCATCCTGGACATACAGAAGCGTTCTGCCCATGGACAGGTCTTTCACTGCAAACCCAGCATTTTCCAATCTTCCCTATTTTCTGCCTTCCTCTTAGTCACCGCACATGATCCACATATCTTAATGTCGTCTATTATTTGATATCTTCTTCTGCCTCGAACTCTTCTCCCGTTCACCATTCCTTCCAGTGCATCCCTCACTAGGCAGTTTCTTCTCAACCAGTGACCCAACCAATTCCTTTTTCTCTTTCTAATCAGTTTCACCATCATACTTTTTTCATCCACTTTTTCCAACACAACTTCATTTCTTATTCTGTCTGTTCACTTCACACGTTCCATTTTTCTCCACATCCACATGTCAAATGTTTCTATATGTTTCTCTTCATTTCATCGTAATGTCCATGTTTTTTCCTCATAAAGTGCACACAAAACACTTCACTAGTCTGTTCCTTAGTTCTTTTTCCAGAGGTCGCAGAAGATGCTTCTTTTTCTGTTAAAAGCTTCCTTTGCTCATGTTTGCAGTTTTTCTTGAGAAGGATAAATGCATTAACTTCTCGTTGCTTTCCGCACACCACTGTCCCTTTCGAATCTTAATAGATTCTAGGGGGCCCAAGCGTGGCGGTGAAGAGAGTGGATTTGACTAATTGGGCCCTCCGGACTTCACCGAAATTCACCGCAAGGATTGAATATTAGTTCTATCAGGATTTTTGACCCGATCAGATACCGCGAAATCCCAATTAGCCTTTGTCCCCCGCATCCTGGACGAACTTCTACAAATCATCAGAAAATCTTGGAGGGGAATTGGGCCAATTTTTCCGCAAATGTTTCTTTACTTGTGCCCTCGTAGTTCAGTCGGAAGAACGTCGGAATTTTGATGTAAACGTCTGAGATTCAATTCCGCGTCACTCCTTTTCATTTTATTGTGTTTGAAGATAATATAATGTAATAATGTAAAAAGAAAAAACTAACACCAGTATTATGCAACTGTATTGTTCCAAACCTAATATTAAATTTATGTTATTTATGTCGCTAAAGAACAATAACAGAATATAAATGATAAATTTAATATTATTTATATCGCTAACAACGATAACAGAATATAAATAAATTCAATATTATTTATACAGGATCACTAAAGAACGATAACATAATATAAATGATAAATATCGGTTTGTTTAATTAATATAAGATATTATATAATATAGAATTAATTATTCAAATAAAATTACCTATTTTACAAAGAAAAATGGTTATTTATATTACAATAATTTCTTATATAATTTCAGAGTATTTACATCGCGAAAGAACGATAACAGAATATTAATGCTAACTTGAATATTATTTATAACGCGAAAGAACGGTAACAGAATACAAATTATAATTTGAATATTATTTATATCGCTAAAGAACGATTAAAAATTAAAATGAAAACTTGAACAAGGCTCGAACTCCCAACCTACCAATCATTAAGCAAGCACTCTACCGCTGGTCTATGAGACGCAGGTATTAAATAATTCCATAGTTCCGGAACTGCTTCTACAAGGACATGCATCGTATAACATCGCCGTGACCCAAAGTGGACTTAGAAATTTTTCGCTGTTCACGAGTGCGGCCACTTTTTTTTTTTTTTTTTTTGACAACTGTACGTATCAGCCAGAACCTCAATCAGAGGCATAATGACATTATGTCAATTTAAACTGTAGAATTTATAAAATATTTCATTTTAGAATTATTAAGAATTTATTTTATTTTTAGAATTATTGAGAATTTATTCTGTAAGCAATCCAGAAAACAAATTTATCTTCATATTTAAGTACACAGCAAATTATGTTTTTATAGTAGTTCAAGAAAATAAATTATAAACAATACTGTAATTTGGAACATGAAGAAATAACTGATATTTTTTGATACGTGTGAAATCTATATTAATGTGAAGCATATGTCACTTTCGTTACATTTATTTCTCCTTTATACTTGAGCCCATCCTCCCTTGTATGTTGTAATTATTTTCATGTTTTGTTCGTCTGTGGTATCTTCAGGGTCACAAAATACGGTCCTGCTACGATACTTAGGCCTACAGATGAGACAAAATTTGTCTGGGAACTGCTAGTAATATTACTAATACTAATATTACTACTAATACTACTACTAATACTAATATTACTAATACTACTTATACTAATACCACTATTACTACTACTACCTTACTTACTTACTTACGTACGTACTTACTTACTTACTTATTTACTGGCTTTTAAGGAACCCGGAGGTTCATTGCCGCCCTCACATAAGCCCGCCATCGGTCCCTATCGTGAGCAAGATTAATCCAGTCTCTATCATCATATCCCACATCCCTCAAATCCATTTTTATATTATCTTCCCATCTACGTCTCGGCCTCTCTAGAGGTCTTTTTCCCTCCGGCCTCCCAACTAACACTCTATATGCATTTCTGGATTCGCCCATACGTGCTACATGCCCTGCCCATCTCAAACGTCTGGATTTAATGTTCCTAATTATGTCAGGTGAAGAATACAATGCGTGCAGTTCTGTGTTGTGTAACTTTCTCCATTCTCCTGTAACTTCATCCCTCTTAGCCCCAAATATTTTCCTGAGAACCTTATTCTCAAACACCCTTAACCTATGTTCCTCTCTCAACGTGAGAGTCCAAGTTTCACAACCATAAAGAACAACCGGTAATATAATTGTTTTATAAATTCTAACCTTCAGATTTTTTGACAGCAGACTGGATGATAAAAGCTTCTCAACCGAATAATAACAGGCATTTCCCACATTTATTCTGTGTTTAATTTCCTCCCAAGTATCATTTATATTTGATACTGTTGCTCCAAGGTATTTGAACTTCTCCACCTCTTCGAAAGATAAATTTCCAATTTTTATATTGCCATTTCGCACAATATTTCCGTCACGAGACATAATCATATACTTTGTCTTTTCAGAATTTACTTCCAAACCTATTTCTTTACTTGCTTCCAGTAAAATCCTCGTGTTTTCCCTACTCATTTGTGGATTTTCTCCTAACATATTCACGTCATTCGCATAGACAAGCAGCTGATGTAACTCGTTCAATTCCAAACCCTCTCTGTTATCCTGGACTTTCCTAATGGCATACTCTAGAGCAAAGTTAAAAAGTAAAGGTGATAGTGCATCTCCTTGCTTTAGCCCACAGTGAATTGGAAATGCATCTGACAGAAATTGACCTATACGAACTCTGTTGTACGTTTCACTGTGACACATTTTAATTAATCGAACTAATTTCTTGGGAATACCAAATTCAATAAGAATCTATACTAATATTAAATCTGTAAGCGAAAGTTTTCTGGTATTTTTCGCTTTTCCAAAAATAATTGGTGTTAACATGTATAATTAATCATCCTGAAACCGAAAATCGCTTTATTGAAATTTTTGTTTGTATGCCTGTCTGTCTGTCTGTCTGGATGTTTGTTACCTTTTCACGCGACAATGGCTGAATGGATTTCGATGAAAATTGGAATATAAGTTAAGTTCGTTGTAACTTAGATTTTAGGCTATATAGCATTCAAAATACTTTATTTAAAAGGGGGGTTGTAAGGGGGCCCGAATTAAATAAACCGAAATATCTCGCTTATTATTAATTTTTGTGAAACATGTTACATAGCAAATGTTTCTTTAAAAGTGATTTCCGATAAGTTTTATTCCAGGAAAAATTTTGATAGGACTGATATTTAAGTCTGTCTGTCTGTCTGGATATTTGTTACCTTTTCACGCGATAATGGCTGAGAGGATTTCGATGAAAATTGGAACATGAATTTTATTCGTTGTAAATTAGGTTTTAGGCTATATAGCATTCAAAATACTCTATTTAAAAGGGGGGTTATAAGGGGGCCTGAATTAAATAAACCGAAATATCTCGCTTATTATTGATTTTTGTGAAAAATGTTACATAACAAAAGTTTCTTTGAAAATGATTTCCGATAAGTTTTGTTCCGAGAAAAATTTTGATAGGACTAATATTTAAGGATATACAAGAGATTTAAATAGCAATACAATACATTTCCACCGCCGCCTCAGATTATAGTGTCGTTGTTCCAAAACTTCTATGCGCAAAATATTAAATTTTTTAGTAGGAAGAAAAACAAATTTATTCATTGAATAATTTCAAGGGAAAAATTGTTCTGGGGCCGGGTATCGATCCCAGGACCTCTGGTTGAACGTACCAGCGCTCTTTCCAATTGAGCTACCCGGGAACTCCACCCGACACACCGTCTCAACTTTTTCCTTTATATCCACACAACTCGCGTGGGCTGACGAAACGCCGGAGACCCACATCGAGTGCACACATTTTCTGTGTGACTTGGAATTGTGGTTTTCTGTTAACGTACACAGTGACGTATATATATTATGCAAATCTAGTCTTTCAGGTAAGGCTCCCTGTAAAGCAGATTTGAATAATTTCAAGGGAAAAATTGTTCCGGGGCCGGGTATCGATCCCGGGACCTCTGGTTGAACGTACCAGCGCTCTTTCCATCTGAGCTACCCGGGAACTCCACCCGACACCGTCTCAACTTTTCCCTTTATATCCACACAACTGTGTACACTCGATGTGGGTCTCTGGCGTTTCATCAGCCCATGCGAGTTGTGTGGATATAAAGGGAAAAGTTGAGACGGTGTCGGGTGGAGTTCCCGGGTAGCTCAGTTGGAAAGAGCGCTGGTACGTTCAACCAGAGGTCCCGGGATCGATACCCGGCCCCGGAACAATTTTTCCCTTGAAATTATTCAAATCTGCTTTACAGGGAGCCTTACCTGAAAGACTAGATTTGCATAAAATGTATTCATTCTATGGCAGTAGTGCGTAGGAGATCGTGAATTCTTACATTTTCGAAAGAAAGAAATATAATTAAGTTATACATAGTAGAGTGTATTATTTGCTGCATCACTATTTAAGTTATTTAATAGAGCAAAAATGTGAAAATCGATATGTGACAAAGGAGTTATTGCAGGAACGACGACGATGGCTACAATGAAATTAAAACAAATGACTCCATCTATTTAAGGCGGCCTTGACGTTTATCAATATTAATATACAGAGAATATTTTGTGTGTTTTTATGAAGTATAATCTCAGAAGCTAAATTAACCTTCACTATTTTAAATTTGTAGTTTCTCTAGATGTATGTAATGCTACAAATGAGGACTGAGGTAAGATGAAAAGAAATCTGTACGCACAGAAAACTTGATATTCTGTCGAAATATTGTAAAACTTGATTATTGCAACTTTATTTGGTCCACATAAAATACTCTAATTTTATACACTCATTTTACCATAGAGATCACTGGAGCTGAGTTATTTTAAAAGGTGTCATTAAATGGCGTTCCTGCGCTCATAATTTACCCATATTTGTTTCCTGTGTTTCTTAAAATAATATTTATGTAGGGTAAATTATTTTTTTATTTGCATAAACAATGATATACAACCGAGCGAGTTGGCTCGGGGGTAGCATTTGAGACACGCATTCGGTGGTCCCGGGTTCAAACCCCGTGGCCGACCAATCTGACTGAGGTTTTTCATGATTTCCCTTAGTCATAAAGGCAAATGCCGGATTGGAAAGATACATGCCATTATTCATCACCGCCTCAATTACCAATACTAAAAACATTAATCAAAGTCTATAATCAGTTACATGAACACAAGCCATCTACAACACACAATAGAAACAGGAACTCAACAAAAGTAAAAACGGCCTACTGATATACCCACACATTCTAAACACGCGACATGACCACAGATGTTAAGGCGTGAATAAAATAAACTTAACAAAATAAAGAAAGACGCACAGTAAAGTTAACATAAAAATGATCTTCGTACACAATCAACTCTATTAATTTGGAGTGATTTATTAAAGGATGCATTCATGACTAATTTAAAAAAATGTTAAACGAATTATATTTGAACCAAATGAGTGTTCTCTGGACCAAAATGATACCATTTTAATTATTTAAATACAATTTAAATTAAGTAGCATATTAAACGATTTATTCTTCTATCAAACACGAATGTTCCCTGGACCCAATTTTCTATTTTAATTATATAATTACTTTATATTTATTTCTAATAAGTGCAGCGGAGCGCATAGTATCATATAAAACTTCACTCTTAACCGAGTCATATGCCTTTTTGAAATCTATGAATAACTAATGCACTGTACCCTTATACTCCCATTTTTTCTCCATTATCTGTCGAATACAAAATATCTGGTCAATAGTTGATCTATTACGCCTAAAACTACACTGATGATCCCCAATAATTTCTCTACATATGGAGTTAATCTTCTCAAAAGAATATTTGACAAAATTTGGGCTACTACTACCACTCCTACTAATACTAATAGCCTACTTTTTTATTTTATT
Organism: Periplaneta americana; assembly: GCF_040183065.1. Taxonomy (NCBI): domain Eukaryota; kingdom Metazoa; phylum Arthropoda; class Insecta; order Blattodea; family Blattidae; genus Periplaneta; species Periplaneta americana. Next base: position 131,235,255 of record NC_091131.1, on the reverse strand, counting down.
TTTTATTTTATTGGGTTATTTTACGACGCTATATCAACATCTAGGTTATTTAGCGTCTGAATGATATGAAGGTGATAATGCCGGTGAAATGAGTCCGGGGTCCAGCACCGAAAGTTACCCAGCATTTGCTCGTATTGGGTTGAGGGAAAACCCCGGAAAAAACCTCAACCAGGTAACTTGCCCCGACCGGGATTCGAACCCGGGCCACCTGGTTTCGCAGCCAGACGCGCTGACCGTTACTCCACAGGTGTGGACTACTAATACTAGTAATACTAATAATAATACTAGTACTAATACTAATACTACTAATAGTACTTATAATACTAATACTACTACTACTAATACACTACTATTACTACTACCACCACCACCACCACCGACCGTTACACACAGTGATTACTCTTGGTTGCCAAATTAGTAATTTATTTGCAAACCACTATGTTTTGGAGAACTGTTTTTGCTAATTTGGAAATTAAAAAAATATTTTAATTCAAAACTCACCTCCAAATTAAAGATCTTGAAAAATGTATTCAGTATTTTTTTCTCACGGAGGTCTGATAATATAATAATAATAATAATAATAATAATAATAATAATAATAATAATAATAATAATAATAATGGCTTTATTTAACCTGGCAGAGTTAAGGCCGTAAGGCCTTCTCTTACATTCAACCAGGATTAAAACTTGCTTACATAGTTGAACATAAAAGTGGATCAGAATTAAGTAATTACATACTGATACAATTTAGGTACTTAATGAGATCAAAAGAGGTAGTTACATAAAAATTTACCTCATAAAATAAAAATAAACATAGTGGATTACATATTATGTTGTTAGAATCAAATACGAATCACATAAAAACAAAAGCCGATAATTCAATAAAAAATGTACACAGTAGAAATAAAAATAAACACATTAGTATACATATTAGTATTAGATTACAATTAAGTAGGATTCACATAATTAAACCAGAAACCGACAATTGAATAAAATGTACACAAAAAATATATTAATAATAAAAAACAACACAGTGGGATACATATTGGCGTTAAGTGATAAATAAACACGATTTACATGATTACACAATAAAAATAAGAAACAAAAAAAAATAATAAAAATAAAAAAATAAAAATATATACAGTGGAACACATTCCATTAAATATTTGCAACGCGTTAGGTCTGGCAACTCATCATAAGATATTTTTCTAATTTACATTTAAAGGAAATTAAAGTTCGGCAGCCCTTGACTTCAGGCGGCAGAGAATTCAAGTGACGAGAATTAGCAACAGTGAAAGATGAAGAATGAAGAGATGATGTGTGGAGTAGTATTTTTAGCGTGTTATCATATTGTGACTGAGTATTTAAGTTATGATACTGAGATAGACTGTGGAATCGGACGGATAAGTAAGAGGGAGTAGAGGTGTGCAAAATTCGGTATAAGAGAGAAAGGGAATGTAACTTTCTCCTCTCATTTAACCTGAGCCACAATAATTTATCGAAAGAAGGCGAAATGTGATCGTAGTAGCGGACATTACAAATGAAACGAACACACACATTATGAACACGTTGCAGTTTCTGGGATAAATCCACCGTGAGATCATTGAATAAAGCGTCACAATAATCGAAATGAGGCATAATAAGAGTCTTTACAAGCGTCTGCTTTAATTTAGCTGGATAGTGGTACAATCTTTTTAATGAGTGAAGAGTGGAAAATACTTTCTTACACGTGTGTTTGATATGCGTGTCCCAGGTAAGGTTAGATTCAAAATGAACTCCCAGGTTTTTTACAGTTGAACTGAATGGTATGATCGCTTTATTCAGAGTCACAGGAGGAAGGTTCAGCATATTAATAGAGGGGATTAATCTTTTTTTCGAAAATAAGATAGCCTGTGATTTATCTGTATTTAAGTTGAGTCCGAATAATATGGCCAATGCATTTGAGTCGTCTTGAGTCGTTTAAGAAGATATGTTGGTATCTCGCAAGAAATAGTATATTTCTGTATTATCCTACATTATCCATTTTCTTTCCCATTCCTATTTAATTAGATCAGATCCATTCTAATATTTTTATCGAAGTGTATTTAATTCCTGCTGCCCCTTAAAATTCACATGTTCTATCTTCATCCCCATATATTGATTTAAGGGCACTATCAATAGTTAGGTACTATCTTTGTAATGTCATCTAAATTCTGAATTTTATTGTAAATTCAATACGTAATATGTTAAGAACGTTTTGATCCTAGAGTCGTTTTAGGAAAAAATGAAGAAAGAAACTGTTGCGTACAATACGGTAGACATTGATGTATTTTTAATGCTATTTTGTAGGTGACTCACTGAATGCTGATGTTAACTTGGTGAATGTTGAGAACTTCATGAGCGTGCAGGATTACAGTGCTTGTGGACTCGTGGCAAGTGACGTTGATCAGAACGCTACCGTTGAAGTAACCATCACTGATGCGTGGAAACACCTTCAGCTGGTAGGCACTGGGTCGCAGCGACTGCGGGAGGCGTGTGAGGTTTCTCCATCTTAATACTTCTTGGCGAGATAATGCCTCTCTCGGATCGAAATAGCAAGATGTCGCCGCTACAAGAGTCAGGAGCGCAGCAATGTGAACGTACATGTCACCTGCAAGACAAAAGTGTGTCATCCAGATCTGTAGAATTACCATACGTCCCCAAAAGCCAGATTAGCTGGACATTAAGCGAAATTTTTCGAAATTCGTGGAGTATTATAAACAGCCTACAAATACGTCAAATTTCGTATAAAAGAGTAATTTAAAAACCATCTCTTTATTAGTTGAATATATCCATTAGAGAGCAATATAATCTTGCTCTATTTTAATGGTGTATTACAGGTTCTTCTGTTCAGTTTAAGCCACTATATTTCATAGTACCTACTTAGATGCTTGTCACATGAACCACATCCGCCATTGACACGTTATTATATAGATTTTTACTTAGACTTCTTTTCTGTTTCACAAATAAACTGCGACTAAATAAGATCAGCAAATTATAACATTTAAGCAGACAAAAATAGGCTACGCTACTTTTATATTAAGAATGCCGCCAGGTTTCCCTAAACTTAGCAGCCAAAAAAGCATCCATTAGACATCGATGCTAAAGCTCAATATAACAACCATTTCCTGCGATCTAATGACAAAAGTGAATTAATAACTGAATATAGTTATTTGTAATATACCAGTTGTTCCAGTTTAACAGGGTCAAAATTATACAGATGATAGAGGAGTCTCACATGAGTATATAGAGAGGAGAATCAATGGATGGAGATGCCATTTTAAGGTATTAATTAAACGCTATAATTCTGTGTTAGCGTGCGAGGTACTATTCACATTAATGTTCATTCCCATTGTAAATGGTGGTATGAGATGGAGCATTACACAACAGCGGATCCTGCTCACTTAGATGTTGACGTCCGCCGTCACCTGAATATCACATTCTCTCATTGTTGGATTGGGAGAGGAAGTCTCATCCCTTGGCCACCGCGATCACCAGATCTCATTGCGCTAGACTTTTTCTTTTGGAGACACATCAAATCCCTACTTTACGAAACTCCAATGGAAACTGACGAGGAATTGTTGCCAGAATCCTAGTTAGCTGTCTCGTCGTACTGCAGATATCGGGAATATTTCAGAGAGTGCGTCAAAATTTCGTGCTCCGTTTTACTGTATGTATCGAGGTCAGTGGGCACCATTTCGAACAGTTGCTATGAGTTGTAAAATACAGTGCATACATTTTTATCATAAGCCAGAAGAGGAAAGCTCCCCTAATTCTTGAAGAGTTGATGATTATGTCATTTCATTATTCCATGATCTGTGAAGTAGAGTGGAAGAGGTAGTGCACAGCGTAGCATGTGAGCGCTCGGTTACGAATCAAGAACAAAAGATACAAACAATAGACCGGACAGTTCTTTATAATTTTAAATTTTGGAAGTGCTGAAAAATGCTTTTCAAAGACGATGCTCAAAGTGTAGAAAGATAAAATGTACGTACTGTATTTTGAAAATAAAACAGCATAAATCAACGTTTCGCAAATTATATTGTTCGCCTGAGAGTTTAAGAGCCCGTGGAGCATTAACATGGCATCTCCTACCATTGGTTTTAAAGGATGAGACATGGACATAAGTTACGCTGGGCACATATTGGAAAATGTGAAACATTTAATATGTTTCGGGGTTACTTTATCAATGAATGGGAAATGGACTAAGCACATTGACATAACGAAACTCAAGTGCGGGATAAAGAGCACCGAAGTATTGAGATTGTAACCGAAGAAGGAGACCACATCTGCCCATTAGACTACGTGTGAAAAAGGAGACATGGACACACATTTTAACCCATCGTGAAAAAGCAGAAAATCTCCGTAGAAAATATTATCTACCACGCTCGATGCTAAGTCGGAATAGGAGCTCGCTTGCATTTCTTGACCTCATATGGAATAGAAAATACGAACAAAAGACTGGATTGTTCCTTTTGAAGGCGAGACAGCTTAGAACATCAGCTGTTGAAGTTTATGTTACTGACGAAGAGATAATGCTAACAATTTAATTATACACTTTTATTCTTGTTTGTATGTTAGTTTAGGATATATGATATATGTTTTGTTTGTACCATTTTCATATTATTCAATATGTTTTATGGAGAATGGTTGGATTTAATCATAGGTGAGCTGGGAGAATCCAAGAAAGTAGAACTTGTCTTGTAAAGCACGTACAGTCAAAAGACCCATGCACTAGATTTAAGGGTAAATTCTGATAGTGTAGTGCATCTGTATGAATATTGCTTAATAAACCTACCTACCTACCTATCCATCTATCTATCTAACAAACGCTTTGACTCTATCACGTAAATGTGATACCAGCGAAACGTTTCCTTGAAGACTTACGTTAAGATAATTTAATTTGGTAGACGTGAAGGACAGGAATCCAAGGTCTGCCACCAAACGTCATCTTCCAATTCAGGTACGTCGAAATTTTTTTCCTTCTTAAAAATATTCTAATTTCTTCTCGTAAGTCCGCAAATTTCGCCAATGTCTCGCATTTATATGTCCCGCGCTCTGTTCGCTAAAAAAAAACCGAAGAAACTTCAACTTTTGGTACTCAGCTTCCAGGAGAGCCTCGAATCTGAGCACCGAAAAAGCCTGAGTTTGGTACCTCTGGTGTAGGGAAAAGCTTAAGGATAAGTTACATGTTACAAAAATCCTGGATAAAATCAAATGTGCAAAATTAGAGACATTTTAAACGGAAAATCCTCCATTAATCTAAATGAATTATATTTGACCGTGAAACAATTAACAGCATTTAAGTATGTCTCAGTAACATCTTGCGATGTTGAGAGAAGCTTTCCAAGATAAAAAAATCCATCTTCAGAGATAGATACTCTATCCCTATTGAAAACCTATGCCATATCGTGAACTGCAATCCAACTCTTCTTTTGGACAGCGATTCATATACTTCAACTTCTCAACAATAAAAGTAAGTTTAATCTCATCTAGTTTAATGTATAACATTTTTAAATTTTTCGCTTATTATTATTATTATTATTATTATTATTATTATTATTATTATTATTATTATTGATATATAGTCCACACCTATGGAGTAACGTTTAGCGCTTGTGACCGCGAAACCAGGTGGCCCGGGTTCGATTCCCGGTCGGAGCAAGGTATCTGGTTGAAGGTTTTTCGGGGTTTTCCCTCAACCCAATATAAGCAAATGCTGGGTAACTTTCGGTACTGGACCCCGGACTCACTTCACCGGCATTATCACCTTCATCTCATTCAGACGCTAAATAACCTAAGATGTTGGTAAAGCGTCGTAAAATAACCTACTAAAATAAAATAAAAATATTAGCGATTTATCAATAAATATAGAATTTGGGATATTTTAAGGATTTTAAAGGCATACTTGCATGCATATTTAGTAGGTTTGTTGGGCATCAACTTCCTGCCTTAATTATGAACGCTGCTGCCGTTTCGCGTCCCCCTGCTGTCGAGTAGTGAACGACTTGATTCCCGCTTTCGATAAGTTCGCCGAACAATAACATCCGTGTTGATTCCGCTCACTTTCGGCTGGCGGCGCTTCGCTTCTCCACTCCACCCCCGCGCAGTCAGGTCAGTCAGGGTTGCAAGTAGTGCACTGTGTGTCAGTGATGGAGCTACTCGTAGAAATAATGACAAGTGAAAAGAGCAAGGAGATGTTGGTGATTGACGGTTATAAATTCTGTTTTCATAAGTGTCTCGTGGATGGCGTTGATAGATACAAGTGTACGAGGAGAACATGTAAGTGTTTTGTAAAGTTAAATTATTTAAATTGTATTGTCGGTTTGCAATTAGATCATAATCATGAAAAGGATGACTCTGGTATATTAAACCGACAGAGAATCAGTAATATTGAGAAGGGATAGGCTGAAGAAAAATAGTGTGTGAGCACCCCTCCAAACTTACACGCCTCCAGTTAGCTAATGGTGATATTGACACTCACAAAACATGATTTGGTTGGAATAAGGTAAAATATTAATGCCACTCGATTAAGCAAACTTCCGAAGTTGCCCAGTAACTTAGCAGAATTACATGAAGCACTGTCGAAAAATGTTTTAAGCACAAACAGGAAGGTAAATTTTTTGTGAACGACTTTGAAAGGAATATTGTGGGTTTTTCATACCAAAGCAATTTAAAGATTCGAGAACTTTATTTATAGAATGGGATCTTCAAGAGCTGCCCTAAGCTGTTCAACCAAATATTTATAATTCATGATGTAAATGAAAAAACTATTTCCCATTGCTTTTTTTTTTTTTTTTTTGCTCCAAACAGAAAATGAGAATATAGGGCCTAAGGAAGCTTTGTCCTTAATTCTTAAATAACCATCCAGACATTATATAACCTATGTTGACTTTGAGACGCAATTCACCAGACAGTTGCTTACGTTTGGCCCCAAACAAATATAAAGGACTACAGATTTCATCTCGGGCAGTCATGGTGGAGAAACATTCAATCATTGGGGTTATCAAATGATTTTAAATCAAAAGAATCTGAAATCGGAAGACTTCAAAAAACTTTGTTTGGACTGCATCTACTGCCCCGTGACTAAATTGAAGACTGTTTCGTCGAAGACCTAATGTCCCGCAAACATATGCATGAACAACTAGATGACTTTTTTTATCATTTACTCCATACCTACGTTCTCGCAGATAGCGACTTTCCATCCATTATGTCGGCCGACTTCAGTAGTAGTTCTGAACGGACAGCAAACTGCTGTGAGGCATTCCACTCTAAACTGAACTTTCACTTTTACTCTTCCCATCTCAACATATTCCACCTGTTAGAGACATTAAAGTGTGTTCAAACTGAAACTTACGTTAAAATGAGAAGCGAGGAGAAAACTACTTCTAAAAAATGCGGGACAAACAAGATTACATAAAAGAACAAATGAAAAGCTATCTGATTCTAGACTATCATTACCCGGTATGAATATCTTCAAAAAAACCCGCTACAAGTTTCTCCCATCTACATAATTGTATTACTTATGCTTGACAATTGAAACTTTGCATGCACATTATGAGAATAATAAAAAGCCAAACATTTTTAACCATACCTACTGCATGTAGACAGTCCTAAGTCTGTGTAAAATGGGAAGGGAAATATTATGGCACTGTTGTTAGCTGATGGGAATCAACACGTACGTTATGGGAGATATAAGGTAGTAGCTAATGAGAATCAACACGTACGCTATCGGATAAATATGGTGACAGCTAATGGGAATCAAGACGTACGTTTTGGAATCAATTCGAGGTCAGCCAGAGAACGTTTTTGCCTTTCCTGCATCATCATTTACTAACAATATATGGATTCTGCTGTAGCTCAGTCACATAGGCCTATATCTGAAGACAAGAAGTAAGATCATTTAGAAGTAGTTTTGTCACATCTCTAGTGCACTAAGCGGCTGGGAGGCAGGTTATTTTCTAGTATTTTGATGTCCTTTGTAGTTTTGAAGTCCATAATTGAAACGTTGTACGGAATAACTGTCGAAGTTACAATTTTTCAAAATCGAATTTTAAATGGTATAAAGCTCTATATAGTCTTACACAGTGGCGGCGCTAAGATTTGCGAGGCCCTAGGCTAGGCAAACCTCTATTCAAAGCCCTGTATCAATATAATAATAATAATAATAATAATAATAATAATAATAACAATAATAACAGAAGTAGTAGTATGTTAAACTACTCACTATATTATGAAGCTGAATTCTGAACATGCTTTCATTTTTAGTCTTACAAAAAATCTTCTTACACACTGACAATAAATCACAGAATCGATTACGTTAATATTTTTGAAATGAACTAAACTGTTTGCACACGAAATTCATTTCTCTACTTTTCCCTGAAATGAATTTTGAATTACATCTGAATAGACTGCACAATTTTCATGGGATTTTAGGCGACTACTAGGGCATTCCCAGTTGTTACACCTCTGAGAAGATAATGATGTCATTGAAGTCGAAAAAAGTCGGCAAGCAAAACAATATACCCTATCTCGATTTTTTTAAATATACAATCCAACGTCGGTCCTGTTTTCGTTATTGCTTAAAATCCTGAAATAGTGTATACGTGAAAAGTTTCTTATTGACGTCCAATGGAAACATGGCGTTTTCTTCTCGAATGAGTCTTTTCTTGTCCTGAATTGGATGTGGCTAATTTCCAGGGTCAGCGCTATCTGAAGTGCATATTTCATTAATTGAACCTGTTGCATTAACGTGTTCATTAGAAGACGCATCATCATTGTCACTGTTTATATTACTTGCATTACATTGATTTATTTGTACTCCATTTATTTGTACAGCTGTCAAAAGAAAATGTGGCCGCTCTCCTGAAACAAAGTTCCCTTCGGGTATCTTCGCTACAATTCGGAGACAGGCGATGTTACAAGTTGTTGGACCACGTTGCCTGATATCTACAGTTATAACTGAAGTATTCTGTATGTTATTCAATAGCGTAATGGTAGCGTTCAGGCCTCTTATCCATGAGGTCCTGTGTTCGACTACAGCCTCGTGCTTTTTATGTTATTTTTTGTTCTGTTTTTGAGAGAGACAAACTATACATAATGGCTCCTTTCACTTTTACGATTATTTTAGTAATTAACATCAGGTTCATTAATATATTATGCCATAACTTTATCATTATGATATTGTGGCTGCAAATGGAAATATCTTTCGTGGCATAAACAATACAAATTTACTGGCGTCGGCCTTAAAACATTCAAACAATTAAGCGTTCAAAAAACAAAATAAAGAGCCACAATTAAATATCTAGTCTATCTTCCTCTTATCTGGATCATCTTGCAGTCGAGTGGGCATGGAATTGACTAGTCTTTGCAAATAGCGACTGTTCTTAGACACGATATTCCAGGCATTCTGAACATACATGCATAAGTGTTCTGTCCATGGGCAGGTCTTTCATTGCAAACCCAGCAATCTCCAATCTTTCCTATTTTCTGCCTTCCTCTTAGTCTCCGCATATGATCCACATATCCTAATGTCGTCTATTATTCTTTTCAACCAGAGACCCAACCAATTCCTTTTTCTCTTTCTAATCAGTTTCAGCATCATTCTTTCTCCACTCACTTTTTCAAACACAATTTTATTTCTTATTCTGTCTGTCCACTTCACACGCACCGTTCTTCTCCACATCCACATTTCAAATGCTTCAATTCGTTTCTCTTCATTTCGTCGTAATGTCCATGTTCCTTCCCCATACAATGCCACACTCCACACAAAGCACTTCACTAGTCTCTTCCTTGGTTCTTTTTCCAGAGGTCCGCAGAAGATACTTCTTATTCTTCTAATAAAAGCTTCCTTTGTTCATGTTTGCAGTTTTTCTTGGGAAGGATAGGCCTAAATGCGGTAACATCCCGTTGCTTTCCGCACACCACTATCTCTTTCGCATCTTATTAAATCCCAGGGGGCCCAAGCGTGGAGATGAGGAGAGTGGATTTGACTAATTGGGCCCTCCGGACTTCACCGAAAGTCACGGCAAGGGTTAAATATTAATTCTATCAGGATGTTTGACCCGATCAGAGACCGGGAAATCTCAATTAGCCTTTGCCCCCCGCATCCTGGACTAGCTTCTACGAATCATCAGAAAATCTTAGAGTGTGATTGGGCCAATTTTTCCGAAAATGTGTCCACACTTTTGCCCTCGTAGCTCAGCGGACGAACGTCGGAATTTAGATGTCAACGTCTCAGGTTCAATTCCTCGTTAATCCTTTTCATTTTATTGTGGTTCAAGAGAGTATAATGTAATAATACAAAAAGAAAAGCTAATACCAGTATTATGCAACTGGATTTTTCCAAACCTAATATTAAATTTACGTTATTTATATCGCTAAGGAACGATTACAATATAAATGACTTGAATATTATTTATACAGTATCACTAAAGAACGATAACAGAATATAAATGATAAATATCGGTTTGTTTAATTAATATAAGATATTATATAATACGTATTTAATTTCTAAATAAAATAACCTATTTCAGAAAGAAAGATGGTTTTTTGTGTTATAATAATTACTTACATAAAATACAGATTATTTATATTGCGAAAGAACAATAACAATATAAATAACTTGAATATTATTTTATAATGCTAATGAAGGAAGACAGAATATAAATGATAACTTGAATATTATTTATATCGCAAAAGAACGATAACAATATAAAAAACGTGAATATTATTCATATCGGAATTTCACAGATTTATTACAGATGTATTTAATAAACTGTAGAAGAATAGTAATTAGTAACAGTGTCCTATTTATTCTTCTTGGAGCCAAATTTGTAACTTTTAAAAATGTGGTTGCTATGTTGAAGTGTATGTGTTGCAACGGATGCTTGATTTGTTATGTGTGTGAGTCAGTTATGTGATGCTTGATGTCGTCGCAATGTCGTAATTATAGTTTGATTGTGTTTGTGTGACTATTGTGTATTAATTTATGATGTATGGTACGAAAAGCTGCATATTTGTGTTATAGACTGTTACGTATGTGTGTTGTTAATGTTTTTGTAGGTTTCAAATTGATAATTGATATTTGTCTTGCAATCGCAATGCCTAATTTACTGATTGTTTATGTTTTGTTTACATCGCGTAAGCTAATTTAATTTTCTTTTACATTTCTCTTTATGCTTATCATTTTTGTGTATAAAACTATATTCCTAACATACATATGTAAAATAGGGCTAACCCCCATTGGAGATACAATAATAATAATTATTATTCATATCGTTTTAAAACGATAACAGAATACAAATGATGACGTGAATTTTATTCATATATCTAAAGAACGATAACAAAATATAAATAACATGACATCCATAAAGAACGACAACTGGATATAAATGATAATTTGAATATCATTTACATCGCTAAAGAACGATTAAAAAATAAAATGAAAACTTGAAAAAGGCCCGAACCCACAACCTTTGAATCATTAAACAAGCACTCTACCGCTGGTCTACGAGGCGTAGATATGGAATACTTTCATAATTCCGGAACTGCTTGTACAAGCACATGCATCGTGTAACATCGCCGCGACCCGAAGTCGACTTTGAAAATATTCGCTGTTCACGAGTGCGGCCACTTTTTTTTTTTTTTTTTTTGACAGCTGTACATGTGGAGTGTTCTTGAAGGGTCAAATCATCACTTCTCGCAGAATGCTCAGTTACGGGCACTGTTATGTATTTTAAAATTGAACCGCATAACTGGTTTTTCAATTGCTCTGTTGCCGCTTTTTTTTTTTTTTTTTTTTTTTTGCCTTTTTAAATGGCCTGATTCGAATTTTCTACCTCTGTCTCGTTCTCTCCCAAATATTAAAATGAAAACATAACACGGTAAAAAAAAAAAACATAACTCTACAAACCTTACATGTTGGTCAGATATTAACTGTGATACTGCTTGTAACATAAATATGGCTCATGCTTACTTACTTATTTACTTACTTACTTACTTACTTACTTACTTACTTACGGCTTTTAAGGAAATCGGAGGTTCATAGCCGCCCTCACATAAGCCCGCTATCGGTCTCTATCCTGACCAAGATTAATCCAGTCTCTACCATCATATCCCACCTCCCACAAATACATTTTAATATTATCCTCCCATCTACGTCTCGGCCTCCGCAAAGATTTTTTTCCCTCCGGACTCCCAACTTACACTCTATATGCTGTTCTCGATTCGCCCATATGCACTACATGCCCTGTCCATCTCAAACGTCTGGATTTAATGTTCCTAATTATGTCAAGTGAAGAATAAAATGCTTGCAGTTCAGCGTTATGTAACTTTCTCCAATCTCCTGTAACTTTATCCCTATTAGCCTCAAATATTTTCCTAAGCACCTTATTCTCAAACACCCCGAACATCTGTTCTTTCTCAAAGTGAGAGTCCAAGTTTCACAACCATACAGACGAACTGGTAATATAATTGTTTTATAAATTCTAACTTTTTGAGAGCAGACTAGATGACAAAAGTTTCTTAACTCAATAACACGCATTCCCCATATTTATTCTGCGTTTAATTTCCTCCCGAGTATAATTTATATTTTTTACTGTTACTCCAAGATATTTGAATTTTTCTACCTCTTCAAAGAATAAATTTTCAATTTTTATAGCCTATTTCCATTTAGTACAATATTCTGGTCACGAGACATAACCATATACTTTCTCTTTTCGGAATTTACTTTCAAACATATCTCTTTACTCGATTCAAGTAAAATTACCGAGTTTTCCATAATCGTTTGTGGATTTTCTCCTAACATATTCACGTCATCTGCATAGACAAGAAGCTGATGTAACCCGTTCAATTCCAAACCCTCTCTGTTATCCTGGACTTTCCTAATGGTATATTCTAGAGCAAAGTTAAAAAGTAAAGATGATAGTGCATCTCCTTGCTTTAGCCGGCAGTGAATTGGAAAAGCATCAGATAGAAATTGGCCTATACGGATTCTGCTGTACGTTTCAATGGGACACATTTTAATTAATCGAACTAGTTTCTTGGGAATACCAAATTCAATAAGAATATTATATAAAACTTCTCTCTTAACCGCGTCATATGCCTTTTTGAAATCCATGAATCTGATGTGCTGAACTTTTTTACACCCATTTTTTCTCCAGTATCTGTCGAATACAGAAAAATCTTATCAATAGTCGATCTATTACACCTAAACTACACAGATGATGCCCAATAATTTCATCTGCATTAAGAGTTAATCTTCTCAAAAGAATATTGGACAACATTTTGTACGACGTCAACAAAAGTGATATTCCTCGAAAGTTACTGGAACTAGTCTTGTCCCATTTTTAAAGACAGGTACGATTATGGACTCCTTCCATTGTTCTGGTATAATTTCCTTTTCCCAGATAGTAACTACAAGCATATACATTTCGCTAGATAATGCTCTTTCACCCTCTTGTATTAATTCTGCTGGAAATTGATCGATGCGGGAGACTTGTAATTTTTCAGCTTTTCTATCACAATTTCGACTTCAGAAAGTGTGGGTATAAATGGCTCAGCACTTCGTATTTAAATTTCGTCCCGGTCATTTGTATTTGGCCTATGTACATTTAGTAGTTTCCCAAAATAGATTTTCCATCTGTTCAGGATTGAATGAGAGTCTGCAAGCAAGTCACCATTCTCATCCTTGACCACATGTACCCTTGCCTGATAATCTTTCTTAAATTCCTTTATGCCCTTATATAAATTTCTAATGTTTTTATTCTTACTATTTGTTTCTACCGCTTTCAGTTTTTTCTTCAAGTAATCTCTCTTTTTATTCCTACTTGCTTCCCATCTTTCATTGAAATAAATATCTTTATTCGCCTCGACTGGATCCTGTAAGAATTTCAATTTTGCCTGTTTCCTTCTTTCTACTACCATGCAACAATCTTCATCAAACCACGGTTTCTTTTTCTTACTTTCATAATAACCCATGCTCTGCTCGGCTGCAATTTTGATGTTATATCTAATAGTTTCCCACACGCTATTAACATCTAATTCTTCCTCAACTTTGTCGGAACTTGCTAAAGCGGCAAATCTACAGTACCTGGCCACATTATTATAATCACTCACATTTTTACTATACTTTACATATTACTTCCTCATTTAAACTCTAGTTTCCTTTCTTAAGCAGAATTCACATTACATATTTAATTTTTAAACAATATTAAGTAAAATTACAATTATAACAATGTTAATTCAAGAAATATTGATAAATAACCAACCACACCTCATTTTTACAGAAATTTCAGTATTTCGTACGACCTAATTTGGCTTTAATTACAGCTTCAATTCTCTTTGGCATGCTTACAAAACACTTCTGTATTATTTCCTTTATCCTCTCATTTTGATTCCAAACATGTATCAGCCTTTCAATAAGTCGAACTCTGGTAGTAATAAATTCTTTTGCCATCTCTCTTTTTATGAGGTCGCAGACGTTCTCAATGGGATTCAAGTCCGCTGAGTTTCCTGGCCATGGCAAAAGTGGAATGTTTTTGGAAGCCAGAAACGTTTTGACTCTCTTAGCAGTGTGGCAAGGTGCAACATCTTGCATAAAAATTTATTTCTCCCCATTTGGGAATCATTCGTTCAGCTGAGGGCTAAGCCTGTTTTCCAATACCTGGATATATTGATCTTGTTTCATTGTTCCCTGAACAATGTAGAGTCGTCCTGAACCTTTGCCTGATATCACAGACCATATCATGACTGATATTGGGTGTTTAACTGTGTTAACTAGGCATCCAGGAGCAAAATTTTCTCCCTTTCGTCGACGAACAAACATACTTTGTCCATCAAACACTGAAAGGTTGATTCATCGGAGAAGCAAACCTGTATGCAATTTCTTAATATTAACCAGTAATGAACTATTTAATACTTAAAGACAAAATTTAGAGTTTTTATCAGTTTCTTTGACAATTTTCAGGTTTGCTTCTACGATGAATCAGCCTTTCAGTGTTTGATGGACAAAGCAATGTTTATTCGTCGACGAAAAGGAGAAAATTTTGCTCCTGGATGCCTGGTTAACACAGTTAAACACCCAATATCAGTCATGATATGGTATGTGATATCAGGCAAAGGTTCAGGACGACTCTACATTGTTCAGGGAACAATGAAACAAGATCAATATATCCAGGTATTGGAAAACAGGCTTATCCCTCAGCTGAACGAATGGTTCCCAAATGGGGAGAAATATATTTTTATGCAGGATGATGCACCTTACCACACTGCTAGGAGAGTCAAAACGTTTCTGGCTTCCAAAAACATTCCACTTTTGCCATGGCCAGGAAACTCACCGAACTTGAATCCCTTTGAGAACGTCTGTGCCCTCGTAAAGAGAGAGATGGCAAAAGAATTTATTACTACCAGAGTTCGACTTATTGAAAGGCTGATACATGTTTGGAATCACAATGAGAGGATCCAGGAAATAATACAGAAGTGTTTTGTAAGCATGCCAAAGAGAAATGAAACTGTAATTAAAGCCAAAGGAGGTTGTACGAAATACTGAAATTTCTGTAAAAATGAGATGTGGTTGGTTATTTATCAATATTTCTTGAATTAACATTATTATAATTGTAATTTTACTTAATATTGTTTAAAAATTAAATATGTAATGTGAATTCTGCTTAAGAAAGGAAACCAGAGTTCAAATGAGGAAGTAATATGTAAAGTTCAAATGAGGAAGTAATATGTAAAGTATAGTAAAAATGTGAGTGATTATAATAATGTGGCCAGGTACTGTATTTGAAATTTCGATCTGATAATGTTGCTTAGTTTCCTCGTCCTTTAATTTCGGTATATTGAATATCTTAATATTAACTTGTTGCTCTACTCGCTTGGCTACTGATAGTCTTTCTTTTAATTCTCCGATTACAAAATAATGGTCAGAATTGCAGTCTGGTCCACACCTGTGGCGTAACGGTCAGCGCGTCTGGCCGCGAAACCAGATGGTTCGGGTTGGAATTCCGAGCGAGGCAAGTTACCTGGTTGAGGTTCCTTCCGGGGTTTTTCCTCAATCCAATACGAGCAAATGCTGGGTAACTTTCGGTGCTGGACCCCCGGATTTATTTTACCGGCATTATCACCTTCATTTCATTCAGAACTAAATAACCTGAGATGTTTATACAGCGTCGTAAAATAACCCAATAATAATAATAATCTGCCCCCCCTGAATGTTCGAATATCTACTATACTGGTATGTCTTCGTATATGTATCAAGATGTGATCTATTTGGCTGTATGTCAATCCATCTGGAGAAGTCTAAGTATTTTTATGTATATCCTTATGGAGTAATAATGTACTTCACATTTAAATTTTTTTATGTTGCGAAGTTGATTAAACATATTCTACCGTCATACTTTAGCATTGAAATCCCCAAATTAAAATTGTTCATGTGATATTTAGGTAGCTGGTCAAAAGTGTGTTCCAATTCCTCATAGAAATTATCCTTTATATGGTCGTCTTTTTTTCTTCTGCAGGGGCGTGAGCATTTATAACTACGACATCGCACCATCTATCCTTACGTACTAAATATGATAACCTGTCACTGGTAAATTCGACCTTTTTAACTGCTGATTTTATTCTTTTATGAACAAAGAATCCTGTTCCTATTTGGTGATTATTGTTTCCTTATCTCCTCTTTGTGATATGCCATTCCCATCTAACCTAACCTCCAGTACTCCCACAAAGTCTATTCTATATCTAGTTAGTTCTTTTGCTATTAATGTTACACCTCCTATTCTATATAGACTTGTAACATTCTAAGTACCAAATCTCATAACCTTATTTCTTTGCTGTGAACATGCCAGAGAATCAGTTCCATTCCGAGGCTATTTTGAGATTTCGTAACAAGCTGTTTTTTTATGGTGATGTGTTGTTAGCCCTTCGCCCAACCCCATGCTGGAGGACCACCCCTTATCGGCTGTCCGCGATTGCTTATTCAATATACTCGTATTCGCAGCTACCCTCCATATCTGGAGGCCATCTCCTCTATCGTGGCTCATTAGAATTATTTATATTGAGTGAGAATGTGAGGTAATTTTATATTCAATATTAGGTAATGGAATATTTATAAACGTCATAGTTAAAGAAAATATACATTTATCGGCGTTGTATAATGTGTTTTGAACATTTCAAATGTAATTTAACAATTGAGGGGTTTGCCGGAAAAAGGGCGTATACGTCAATATGGCGAATTCAGATACATGCAATCTAAGATTTTAAAACGCACCTGAATAAAATGTTATACACGCACGTAGCCCTGTCCTGCAGGTATGTACAGTACAATCAAAACAAAATTTCGCTACTATAATTATTCACTACATTTTAAACCGTTTTCCCGAAGAAGGGAGTATAGGTCTATCCGCCTTTCTTCCGGCAAAGCCCTCAATTTGTGATAATTATTTCAGTTTTATCATTATTTCCTCGTTGTTGATCGAAATTGCACATGGAGCGGGAGAAACGGAAATAAGAGTGCCAAGAACCGATCGAGTGAGAATGAATGAATGAATGAATGAATGAATGAATGAATGAATGAATGAATGAATGCATTGTTGACCGCGCTTTAAAAGCTAGACTGTGGTGTCATTAAGGATTAAGGATTAAAATAAGAATGTGGAAACAGAAGAATAAATAACATGTAAATAAAAGGAAACATAGATATCGAATGAAAATTCAAAATTTGGAGAAACTGTACCTAGTGTCCCGCAAGAAATTGTTTTTAAGACGAATTATGTAATATTCCGCATGGCAACACACAGGTAAGTAAAGGAACTACCATCCCATAGATAAAGCTAGTGACTAACAGTGTCATATACTTACACCATTTTAGCACGTACATTGCGCAGCAACTAAACATACCAAATGGCAGCAGTTATGATGCAAACGTTTACTGTTTCATCTATGGAATCTTTGACGACGCAGCCTGACCAGAGTTCGAGAGGGGAAAGAGAGCAGTATTTCCTGAGTTCGAGCAAAGTAAATGTATTATTCTTTATAATAACGATGAACTAATTCCTAGTAAAATCCTATTAAAATGGATTCAAACTGCAGACTGAGTTTTAACAGAGGAGGTTCATTATGTATACAAGTTTTTAGATTTTTCCTTTTTATTATACCTATAATGATGAATTATATATTTTCGGGCCTCGAACTCGGCGTTAATTGGTTCTTATGTTGGCGGTTCCATAGATGAACTTTCCCTACTTCAAATATAATCTTTGGAATAAGAGTCTTTTATATTCTTCGCGCGTCTTGTACTCTCTGTTCGACCTGAAGTGGGTTTTTACCGAGAGGAAGACTGGCGTAAGTAACAACTTTCGTCACAGTGGGGGCAAATGGTTTAAGGTTGGTAGAGCAAAATGTGCAAGAAGTATGATGGCACTCCAGATGTTAGAGCATAGCGAGACAAATACTGCAGAGGAACGCAAAATTTAAATACTCTTTTTCTTGGTTGGAACAATGGTCTGTGTCACTAGTCACTTCTAGCGTATCCAGTTGTTTACATCGTATCGGGAGTTTGTTCTCTTTACGAATACTGGGTACTTGAACTCTATGTATCAGGTTTCGGTTGATCTATTACGTAACATGGACGATTGTAACACAGTGACAATTTCTACGGTAGATACTGACCGGCTAAATAAATCTAAAAAAAGATTCAGACAAATTAATATTAGTAAGTGGAAAGATGTATCACGAAAGTCACTGAGAGATAGTGGTCTTAAGCATACAACAAGGAAGACGAAGTCGCAAGTTAGTGCGAAAGAAACCTCAAGTAATATAAGTTCCTGTCTGTTATTTTTGCAGTATTTTATTAATTGTATTTTAATTTACATTTTATCTAGTGTTAGTTGATCTACGTTGTGTTTTATCACTATAGTTTATCTTAGAATTTTATCAAGGTATTTCGTTTCACGACATTATCATAAGGAAATGTGCTTACAGCTTGTTCTTCATGTCAGAAAGGAGCTGTTTAAGATTTATTAGTCTCTTACAGTCAGCATTTTTTTAATTGTAAACCCATTTGTTGGGATGGATGCTGAATATTCGGGACAGGAATTCAAATTCCATTCCCCAACAATTTCTCAACCGTAATATTTAATTTTCTTCATTCATTTGTTATTGTTACAACTTTCATTAATTTAATGCTGTCCCTGCATCTCAATCCTGCAGTTATTTTCTAATAACGGTGTTATTATTTGATCACTATTGTATGTTTGTTCATAATATGACATTGAGTGTAACTTTAATAAATTACATTGTTATTAATTCATATTAATATATAGCATAGGCCTATAGATAAATGTCATAATCATTTTGTTCATAATTTAACTTCTCCATTCATATTTTATTTTTATTTCATATTCTGAATGTACAAAACTGTTTGTCTGTATTCCCCAGTAGTATTTCTGTGGAGTTAAAAATGTTACGAACTTCTATGATGAATAATATGACTTTCAATGACATACAATCGTATACTTCTCTTAGTGTACAGAATATATTGATGGAATAACGGTCTATGTTGCCCGTCCGATAACAAATTTATAAGTGGAATTACGATGTAACCTTTTTGTTCCTCCTGCACAGTTTGCAGATCGTAACATAGACCGTTATTCGGCCCAATGCTTCAATTGCTTCGTCATCATCTTGTCACCTTGAAGTGGCATTTTACGGCGTCTTTATTTGAAAAAAAAGTGTTGAATAACTGCAATTATAATTGCGTGTTCTTAAAAATCATTTATATTCACACATAACAAATTGTGATGAATATAGAAATAGAAAATAATTTGTAAGGAGTCAGTCTGGTAGGCCTAGGCTACATTTTAAGCAATTGATATAAATAGGAATTTTTTCACCATTGTGTAACGACGTATGATCAACTGCGCAGTTTCGTAGTGTCGATGGAATTATTAATAGTCGCAATATGTTGACGGGATGAGTCCCAGGATTCACTATAAGACTACTAATACCGACATTATAGTTGGGAAACACGTCGCAATAAAGCAATTCAAATATCCAAGGGGGTTGCAACTTAAATTCGAGTTCAGTTGTAAAGTTCTAAAATGTATAGGTAGCCTACACAAATGGGATAATAGATTTTGATTTTGATTTTAGTAGGTTATTTTACGACGCTTTATCAACATCTTAGGTTATTTAGCGTCTGAATGAGATGAAGGTGATAATGCCGGTGAAAGGAGTCGGGGGTCCAGCACCGATAGTTACCCAGCATTTGCTCGTATTGGGTTGAGGGAAAACCCCGGAAAAAAACCTCTACCAGGTAACTTGCCCCAACCGGAAATCGAACCCGCGCCACCTGGTTTCGTGGCCAGACGTGCTAACCGTTACTTCACAGGTGTGGACGGGCTAATGGAGAAACACGCTTAAGGTGTATAACTTCTACTGATAAAGGCTACAGAAAACAGTTCCATAGTTTCATTTTTAAACAACTAACAAATAAGAGTGTTATATTTAGAGGGTCGCCAAGGGATTAGTTGATATTCGCTTTACAGTTGAGGAAAATCTTACAAAAATGTGAACCAAGTACTCCAAGTAGGATACGACTCAACTGTTGCACATTCTTTCGGAGAAAAACCAGGGAGTGAGGGCTGAATGCAGAAGGCCACACAAGTTGCTGCTGTTTCCTTTGTTCCGCGCAGAGGTAAACACCACATAGTTGCCAGTTCTGTAACGATTTGGAGTGTACGTAGTTTGAATTATCTGTTTAGTTTTCTTAGTGTACATTAAAATTAGTTAAATGTGTGGCGATCATGGGAGTCTGTTGAAGACACTGCATAACATATTGTTGACGACAATAATTATAATGTTCGTACTTCTCCTGTTGGAAGAGATCATTTATTAGAGAGACAAGCTGTACATATTATAAAAAAATGTATACCTATCTTTCATTGAAGAAGACGACAAATATGATTCACCAATTGCTAAAACTGTTTCAAGATCATTAGTGAAGGAAATAATTTCTATCAATATAACCGAGTATAACACTCCTAAAGAGAAAATACAGATTGTATTACAAACAGTTATGAAATTCAAGAAATTTGATGATTTCGGACGTGATATAACACGGCGCACCAGTTATGAATGTTACAATAACCAGATATCCCCGACATTGGACATCATTTAAAGTGCAGTGCAAGAAAAACCACAAAGCACAGATTGCGAATTACTATATTGGTAAAAAAATATATAAATTATACGACTCAATTGTTCTAGGTTATACTATTCTGAAGGTTGTAAAATTCACAAATGTATTATGTTAACTATATAAAAGAATAAAATTATCATTATATGACTCAAATGAATATACTTTTTTAATATTTAGAAAATGGGTCTGAAAGACCCAACCCGTGCAGCTACGTAACTTTTCATGACCCGTTCACTGGCGGGTTAATATTAGTAAAATGAATAATAACGCTAATAATAATAATAATAATAATAATAATAATAATAATAATAGGCTAACAAAAATGACAAATGTTGTTAGTGAAAATAAACATAGATTGAAAGTCATACGTTTAACTGCTGTACTCTAGTAGATGTTGCAACGCTGCTTCCTTAGTCGTATGTCTAGTTGTGTAACAACAACCATTGCTTCGGTAGCTTACTCACTTATTGCACACCCTTCCCCTGGTTTTTCTCCCAGCGAACGTACAATATATTTTATATTTGTAGGTCCAGTTATAAAGCTTTCGGTGATTTGGATCATAATCTTAACTTAATTCTTCGTTGTAGTACGTTGCAAATTTGTTCTTATCCGAAAATTAAAAGCGAATATTCCTTTCTGATGAAAGATATTCAGGGCGCATATTTTCTACATTACTCCTCATACAGCATCTCAGCAACAACTATTAACGAAATTCTCGTGAGAAAGTAGAACGACGTACTTAACATTGATCTAATAACAAATATGGCCGATTGCGCAATCCTTCGGCACTGTTTTTACAACTGACAGGTCGAAGCTCAATCTTAAAATTTAGTGGTTCCAAGGCAAAATGTGTTAAGATTATGTCACTATTGTCAGTTTTTCGGGAGCAAGAATTTAAAATGTAAACGTCTGTAAAATTATAATGTTTCATAATTAAGTGTTAGAGAGAAAAGTAATAGAAATATGCATGTCACCTTTTGCACAATAAAGATACCATCACATACTGCAAAATCACATTTTCGCCAAAAATTAATGTAATCATCTTTTGCCTTGGAACCATAGAATCCGACCAACGATAGACAAACGCAAAAGACTACAAATTTTAATGCAATGAAATACATTATTAAGGTTTATTATAATTTGTTAAACGATAGACATTCAGCAACATGCCTTCATTATGGCCTGTTCATTCTAGTTTGAACGGAACGTAGTAAAGAACGACCTACCTTTCGACAGAGCGTCCAGGCTTCTCAGTTCTCTGATTCTAAAGCTTCACGGATAGCAAGTGGCAGAATCCACTGAACGCCGCGTACCATGATGCACATCGAACTGGCTTGCTGTTTCCGGTTGTCTTAGTCATCACTGGCCCTGAGTTAAACGTGTATATCCTGTTAACGTTATTTGTGCCTTCCCTTTCCTTATAGAATAATAAAGTACAAACAGTTTAATTTTTACTAAAGTAGGCCTAAGTATTGTAGCTCTGAAAATAAAATGGCAGAGAATTCTGAGAATTCCTATAATTGCGTATGTAGTGAATACCTCAGAAAGTGACCTTTGTGTCTAAAGTTTAGAATAGTTGTTTCCCCTTTCTTTGGATTAAAAGTCACTGGTTCTATATTGTAGGGTAATATATTTGACGTTATTGTGTGTTTGGAACATTTCAAGTGAAATATCGTTTTAGTGTGACAGACATTTATGAAGACGAATGGAAAACTGACAGACTACGAGAAACAATTCTAAGGAGCATTCACATGTTTTGAAAAGTATTTCAGCTTTTGTACAGAAACCTTGAAAAGGCTTTGAAAGTAACTTAATGGTAATTCAAGCTGCCTCACAGCTCACAGGTGGGGCTGGGCTAGTCATAACTTATCGGGATTTGTATGCCCTAATTGTTGTCACAATTCTTATGTTTTGAAGGGAACATGTCCCATGTCACATAACTCAACGCGTGAGGGACGCTAACGAAACAGGTGTTCCTCCCTCAATGGCTGTTGTTCCCTATATAAGTTTTGACTCGCCCTGACCCCTGGCTCATTTGTGACTTCTTGTTTCCGCGCTCACTTGCGTATTCTGTGTTTCTTCGCTCATTTGTGACTTCTTGTTTCCGCGCTCACTTGCGTATTCTGCGCTAGTCGACGCTAACATTCTGTAACTTTGTATCTTTAACATTTGTAACTTTGTATCTGTTTTCATTTAAGACTTAAATTCTGTGACTAAGCTTCAGCTATCATTTCGGCCTGATATCATTAGAACCGTTAATAAACGTGAGCTAGCACAGTAATCCTTCTATTTATTTCTTCAACTCAACTCAACTCAATTCATCTTCCAACATCTGGGGTCGTCGCCGGTACATCGAGAATTACGTACAACCTACGTCTTCGAAGGAAGTCCGTCGATCCTGGGACTGCAGCCTGGGACACGACACGTAGAACGTTTAAATGATTGGTGGTTTCAAATAATCGTAGGTTACCGCTTAATGAAAATCATCTTAGCATAATCATAAAACAAGTTAAACTTCTAATAAATAACGTAACCAGTGCAAGAAAATAAATGTAGTGTTATCTCCTCAAGCCACTAGTAATATCTTGAATGCTCTCATATACGATGATATTTAATCTTAATTTATTTTTCCAATAATGGTTTGTTGCGAGTTGCATCGCCGGTTGATATGTTGTGGGTTGCATCGACGTGCAGCCGCTAAGGAGCAAGATGTGTGTAGAGTATTACAGTACAGAAATAATAATGTAACACTCCGCAAGAGCAATCTGAGTGTTTCATTATTCATTCCGGAATATCTCAAGGCTTAAATTTGGGACTCCCGTTGTCTTTAATTACACCTATAATTAATTAATTAATGGTTTATATGACGTAGTGAGACGATCAAATGTTCATTATTTTGCTGACGATTTAAAACTGTTTACAAAATAACGGACCCAATTGCAATCGGATATTAATAACGTTGTACATTGGTGTAGAGAAAATGATCTTTTGCTTAATCCGAAAAGGACTAAAGTTATCAGATATTATGCAGCGATGTACAACAAGAGTCGGTACCAAAAAATTAACCCTTTCCACTCAAATGAGTCCATTTAGTATCAATAACATTTTTTTAATCTCTGACTCATATGATTTGCCTGATGATTCCACTCGAAGAGCACAGGGGAAAAACGTCCAAAATTATCGATTTTCTGTTTTAGATGTCACATAATAGCTTAGATCAAACATCAAGGACATTGCCAAGAGTAACGTTCAATATGTATGCAATGTCATCATCGTAGGACATTAGCAAATTTCTTTTCTTCAGGAACATCGCCACAAATGAAATAGTTTCATAAGCAATGTTGAAATTACATCCTTTCTATGTAATACTATTCGTCGAGTCACACGAAAATATACTTTTCCAAATCCCAAAATCAAGGACAGTGAGTCAAAACAATTCATCTTTAATTAGAAGAATGTCTCTTTGTAATACATTAATTTATTTCAATAATATTGATTTAATTTCGGGAACAGATGACACATTTAAAAACAAATTCACTATTTATCCAAATATAACTAATTAAAAGTAGCTAACTCGCTCAGTTTTATGTACATATTATCTTTTTCTATAAAGAAGTTATTTATGTGAAGAAGGCGATTTTATGAACACGTCTGTGTACATTCAATTAAGATTAAATGAGTGAGTGAGTGAGTGAGTGAGTGAGTGAATAAAAATAAAGCACTTTCTTGCGAATAGCTGCCCGCTTAAAGTTGTACGTTAATAGTCGATTTCGACAATTTGGCGTAAACACACATTTCCATTATTTATGGCCCTTCAAAAATGCTGTATAAGCCGTGGCATCATCTTGCTGAAACCATACAATTTGTCCATAAATCCCACGTAGACGCCTATGTAATTCTGGTTGAAGAAATGTCCTCAGCATTTCGTCGTAGCGTTCACTTTTCACTGTCATAGTGTTCCCGTTCTACGGCCTATGACGCAGTATCTAGACGCAGCACACCAAACTGTAACCTTTGCACAATGAAGAGGACGCTTGTATAGTTCGTTAGGATTTTCAGGGGCCCAGTATCTGAAGTTCTGCTTATTAACATAACCATTTAAATGGAAATGTGCCTCGTCACTCATGAACATACAACTTCGTCAGCCAAAATTTCCACCATTCTTTCGGCGAATGTCCTGCGTTGGACATGGTCTCCCTCATTCAATTGCTGAACAATCATAAGTTTATATGGATAAAACTTAAGATCTGAAAGCAATATTTGGCGCACTGAACGTTCTGAAAGTTGCAGTGCTATAGTCTGCCGTCTAGCTGATCGATGTGGACTTCTCGTAACAGCCAATCTTACTCGCTCAATGTTATCTGGCGTTCGTACGCTTCGAACGTGTCCTGGTGGTTTCTGCTTGCAAGCTGATGCTGATAATCGAAAGTGTTGTACCCATATCAATGTGGTATTGCGAGCAGGAACGGCTCCGTGGAGACCAACATTAAATTGGAGACGAAAGGCACGCTGGGTTTTCACAACTGAATCACCATTCTTGAAAAATTTCTCGATAACGAAAGCACGATGCTCCGAGCTCCATACGACCATGGTTGCACAAAATGGCATCAAAATGCTAACAAATGACGTTCGATCGATATCCATAACCTTCACGTTGCTTAATAAACGGCCATCTAAAACCGTCCGATTCCTTTGCCGCACCTTGTATATAGTGTTTAAAATAGTTTAAAAGTAATCGAACTGTTAGTAAAGTTTTAGCTAAGAATAGTGAGTGGCTGAATTGTACTGTATCTCTCTCGGAAAATGTGTTACGTGCAATTAGATCTTGTGAAACACCAATATCTAGTTCTGAATTGACACTAGTCCCAGCAGAAGATATCTATTATTTACAGCAAATCAATTTTCTTCCTGTTTTTTTCAAGTGCTTTTCACAACGGATTAAGACAACACTCTCGAAATATAACGAATTTCGATGACTCCGTTAGCGTTCGCTTATGTATCTGTGGTTTAGGTCTCTCAACATGCTCAGTGATTTGTATCTGGGACTCAGATTATTCAATACTTAGAATATTTAAGCGACTCGTTACTTTTATCTGGTACTGTATCTACAAGTGGCTAACCCTTTCTGCACAAAATTAAATAATTCAGATGAACTGTAAAAAAATAATCTGAATCAACTTAGTGCACATGAATAATTATAAACTTATAAATATATTTAAATATAATTACTAACCTATTAGCGATCTAGTAACATTTTAAATTTTAAATAAATATTTAAAAGTTTTCACCACTCATTTGCATACGTCTCGAATGGTAAATGCAGAAAACACTACATCGTTCGCTTACTTTTAAAAACCTGTTAACTGCATTGGAGGAAATTGAACGGGACTGCAAAATAACTTTTTATTCTTTTTGTACTCCAGCTAACAACTGTTATGCATGTGCTATTATTTTATAAAATATATAAACATTTGCATACTTAAGAAATGTTATTAGTAGACGCATTTAGAAAATATAGACTGGGCAAAAATTGGACTTAAGGGGTTTTATAGGTAAGTTAATGATATATCTCACTGAAGGGACCAATCTCTGGATATGAAAAGCTATAGATTCTCCGCAAAAGACACAAGTCAAAGTAGCCTGGATATAAGAAGGAAAGTGTTGTCAGGGTAGCAAAGGGTGATTGGATAGACGAGCTCACTCTGAAAAGACCGTTACGAAACATAAAGAAGAAAGACATCTATATCACTAATGGCCCCGTGCATCAACGTCGGTTAGTGTAACTACCGGTTAAAAGTGCCTCCAAACCCCTGGTTAAGCATTTTTATAGAGAATCAATCTCGGTTACGACTCAAACGGGTGTTTAACCACGGTAATCTTTAACCTGCCATATTCGAACTGTTAAAGGAGATAACCAGTGGTTAACAGAGCTAGTAAAATAAAATGGTGGCCAGACCTACAACTTATTATTTCGAAGACGATTGGTATTATACTTGGATAGGGATGATGGTGAGCGTAAACTTTTATTAGTGGAAAGAGGATCTTTACGAGTAATTAGGTGAATGAAAATTTCAGGACGGATTTCGTTTATCAGAATCTATCGTGTCATTTCTGCAACAAATGGATCACTTGAAACAACCCACAAACAATCCTCTTTCTCCCATGAATCGGCTGTTTACATTATTATGATTCTATGCAACTGATATTTTCAGTATTTTAATGGGATATCTCGAGTATCTCCCTACCTATGTCTCAAATATAGGTGTGAAATACGCTCTCAATAGAAAATTCTCTTCACGATGATTAAATCTTATTTCCGTCCGAATTTGCAATCCCTCAACCATTTTTCCCAAATGGGAAAGTCCCTGAGATTGACAAGGACATCCTTGGTTACATGTCAGTTTTTTCTTCGAGTCTGTATTATATATTATGCGTTACGGTAGAAGTAATGGATTATGTCCACTGTATTCATTGGACGTACATTTCCCTTCTATTGTTACGAGAAAACTTGCCCGGTCTGTTATCTCTCATCATGCTAACTTATTGTTAGCTCCTAATGCATAATTAAGTACCTGACTGACACGTCATCATGCACTGAGGCCCGGTTGGATTTTTCTTCTTCTCCATACATTGGGCAGTTGTTCGTTATGCCGTCGTGTTCTCCTCTCCGTCTCTGACATGTTGACTATTACTTTAATGATCCTCTGTTTTACATTTCAATATGATAACTTACACTATTTGTAATCTCTCTAGCCACTAGCAGTAATAGAAAAAGGAAATTATATAAGACATAGACATAGTTGTCCTTTCTATCTTACCGCCTTTAATTAACATTTGAGTTCAAGGCGGTCTTGCCTTTGATTTAGATGTTAAGTATTTTAAAACCAATCAATTATATGAATTACACCTACGTTATCTCAATCAAAGATTTTCTACACGCAGTGTTGTCTTATGTCGAATTTCTTTGGCTGTACTTTCGTAATGGTAATGCCACAAGTTGTGAGAACTGTTAGGCAGCATTTTCAATGTTATTAGGCAGTAAATTAACATGAACAAAAACGAGATGTCTTGCAACATATAATTTCTAGGAACGCCTATTGTTGCTGAAGCTGACTTCATTCGATGAAAGAGTAATGGAACGGAGAAAAAATTCTCTCCGGCGCCGGGATTTGAACCCGGGATTACAGCTCTACGTGCTGATGCTTTATCCACTAAGCCACACCGGATACTACCCCGGCGTCGGACATAATTGTCTCTGATTAAGTTCCAACTCTTGGGTTCCCTCTAGTGGCCGCCCTCTGCACTACGTCATAGATGTCTATGAACATAGGATCGAAGTCCACACATGTGCTGAGGTGCACTCGTTATGAGTGACTAGTTGGCCGGGATCCGACGGAATAAGCGCCGTCTTAAATCACGAAGTGATTTACGCATATCATATATATTATTTTAATGTACCGCAGTACATATGGTATTTCCTTGCAGATATTTTGCGTCATCATACGATGAAAGAGTAATGGAACGGAGAAAAATTCTTTCATATTCTCCATTCCATTACTCTTTCATCGTATGATGACGCAGAATATCTGCATGGAAATATGAACCGGGCCTCAGTGCATGATGACGTGTCAGTCAGGTACTTAAT
Organism: Periplaneta americana; assembly: GCF_040183065.1. Taxonomy (NCBI): domain Eukaryota; kingdom Metazoa; phylum Arthropoda; class Insecta; order Blattodea; family Blattidae; genus Periplaneta; species Periplaneta americana. The sequence continues at coordinate 131,206,390 of NC_091131.1, read as the reverse complement.
TATGCATCACTTCCACCCTTCTTCGAACCTCAGGTCCATGATAAGAGCAGAAGCGTTTCCTTACTTCTTTTACAGTGTCTAACCATTTTGGATGTCGGTTCTGTAAGTCCACCATACGAAAAACTATAAATCCAGAAGCCCAGGCAGTGAGAACTATGATGTGTTTCTACTGTGTCCGTTCGGAGACCTAAGTTGAGAAGAGTTCCACTATGTTTGCTATCCAACCAGCAAAGTATCTCAAACTTTCAGCCTCCATTTCAGTTTCCTTTTCATCTGCAATTGTTGAACCTGAATCATATGTGTCGTCTACTTCTTGAATAATAACATCACCAGAAGAATTTTTTACTAAATCTCTACAGTTTACACCACATTTATAAAGTAACTGAGATGAAAGATATTCCTCAATAGTTTCAGTATGTGTATTTTTCTGTTTTTGTATTCTTCCGACGTTATTGCCAACAAGGATCATTCGCAGGCGGTAAGCAGGGATGTCAAAGCGCCTATATTGCGTGCTCATACTACAACCAATACAAATCCAACAAGGTTCACTTTTTAGCCAGATAAATTGCAAACATCACACTTACGGAAATGTTGTGCGGGTTCTTGAGAGCACGCAGTGCAGACGCTTTGACATCCCTGCGGTATAGACAGTTTAATAGGGTAGGATGGTCACATAATCCACCTTGAAAACCGATCTGGAGAAATAAATTCTTAAGTGAATTTTGGATCAGTCGATGCGTTAAAATACACATCATTACCAGATTTTGTACATCGAGGAGAAATTATTTCAAGGAAGATATGGATACAAGAGTAACTGTCTGAAATACTTGTTTTACTCGTTTACCCTAGCATATCATGCAATTAATAGTGCCACACATACACTTCAAAATTTGTCCTTGTTCTTCTAATTTAAGCCCATATGCATTTTTGTCAGGAACTGTCGAATGAATTCATGAGATCAAATCAATTATTTACTATTCCAATGAACTCGCGTTTTCAATAATAGATAGTCGCTACCAAGTTTAAAATGCCGTATATAAATACAGTTGCTACTCGTACACATATCTGAGATTCATTCTGCGGCTTTCCTTACGCTCATTATTTCAATGCCCCTACAATTCAAGTGACTGGAATCGATTTTAGGTCTATGACATACTTTATTTTCGTGGTTGTCATTCTTAATGAGAGATTCCAGAAGTTCTGAGAATTTTTCCATCAGAAAATATTAATCCTGTATCGAGAAGCCAGTTTCTGATTAATTTCTAAAGGTGAGGGGGCATCTGCAAAGAAGTACAGGGACATCACTTCATTTTTAACATTAACCTGGCTATACTCGGAAACACTGTTACCCCCCTTCCATTACAGGAGTTTGGAGTTGCTAGTGCAATATGTAAAAAAATCATTTTACTAGCTACAGGAGGATAGAAAAGTAGTATATCCATTTATGTTACAGGGAAATATAGTATTACGATTTTCAGTTTGGTCATTACTTTACAGTATTTTATCAAAATACAGTAGAATAGTAACAATTTTTTTTTCACAAACTCAACTCTTCAGGCGGTTATATACATTATGTAATGTCTACTTTATTCAGCATATTACTAACCTAATTTATTCCTGAGAATTTTGTCAGGACTTCCGTAAGAAACCCCAATTTCTGCAGCTAACTTCTTGACCGACTTATTAGAACCTCGCTGCATACTTTCTCTAGCATCTTCTACAGCATCTTCTGTCACCTTTGTTGGCCATCTTACACTTTTCTTCCATTCTGTACACTCTGTTGCTCTAAATTTATCTACCAGATTAATGACATTTCTACGAAAATATTCCGTAATGATATAACCAGAAAATTGTGAAAAAAAAGGAAAACTGTTGTTCACATTCGGTTCTATTGTAATTCCAGTTTCCACCATCGTCCTTCATACCTACAAACAGTAAAACAAAACTCTTGTTTAAATAATGTTGTTAAGTACCGTACTTTCGGTAACTTTAATCTTAACTTGTGCTCAGTCCACATAGATAATAGTACATTATGCAACGAGCCTATAATGATAGTAATTAAGAAGCGAGTATGGATGTTTATGAAACGAGCGCAAGCGAGTTTCATAATTTTCATACGAGCTTCTCAATTACCATTATAGGCGAGTTTCATACGACTTTTTATGCTCGACCATATTTCTAACTTGAAATTATTCAGATGTATACATTTTATTTGTATCTGGCAAGATCGGAAGTGACCTTGATCTAGGTCGTGAATTGTGAGCAGACGCGAAAGTATTGATTTTTTCCGAAGAACAATAATGTCATTGACCTTGATGTAATCCCGTTAAACTTGGTATAACCTTGCTTATTGAATTCGAAATTGAAAAACGAGATGACAAATTGAATTTATTTGAATATTATTTACAATTAACGCTAATTATTATAGTAACAGAACATAACCTTCCGCGACAGTATTGGATTTCCAGCCTCCGTGACTTTTCGCTAATTCTCTTTCGATTGCATATCCGAGAATAATCGATACGTGCGGTTTTATAACTGTACAAAGCTGACTTGTCATTGGCTGAACATCTGTAAGCTGAGTTGTCATTGACTGAAAACACCTGTACTTTAATGAGTAGGTGTACTTTAATGACATGCATTAAAGGACTGCTACCAGGTGTATAATTACTACATTTCGGTATGGTCGAGCATAAATTCAGTTATGCTACACATCATACTTGTGTGAAAATAAACTTCAATAATATAAGCTTTTTCTTCTATAGAAAATGCAACATACTTCTGAAACACATTGTACTCTGTACTGTTTATTTCACTGCTAGCAACAGCGGCCGTAAGTTTGTGTGACTGACGTTAGCAAGGACATTAGTGAAAGGGGTGAGAGTCAAGTACATTTAGAAACGCAGGTACAATAAAAATTGAAGTAAAAATAAAATGATGTCACTGTATAAGTCTTTCTGATGTTCTTTTTTTTTTTTACTTGGTTATTTAACGACGCTGTATCAACTGCGAGGTTATTTAACGTCGATGGGATTGGTGATAGCAATATGGTATTTGGCGAGATGAGACTGAAGATTTGCCATAGATTACCTGACTTTTGCCTTAAGGTTGGGAAAACCACGGAAAAAATCCAACCAGGTAAACAGCCCAAGCGGGAATCGAACCCGCTTCCGAACGCAACTCCGGATCGGCAAACAAGCGCCTTAGCCGACAGAGCTACGTCGGTGGCTCTGATGTTCTTGGATTATAGAATGCTTTGTTAAGTTAATGTCACATTCTTTCCACAAACCTTGATTCGCTGCAACCACATCACAAGCTATTACTCTGTATCCTATTTCTGAAAGACGCGAACCAGATTACCTAACATATTTTTTGTCGAAACCCAGGAAGACCACAGATGAGAATTCTCTACATTTAATATGAGACTAGAACGGGCCAGCCTGTAGCCCACCTACTTGGAAGCTACGTGATGATGATGATGATGATGATGATGATGATGATGATGATGATGATGATGAGATTTTGTCGCAGTCAACATAAATGATTTCCATTCCTTGAAGAGACCTCTCGCCATCACTGCCTGCAATATTGAATGAGACCCACGATTTCATCCTTTAGAGAGTCGTACTCGTATGCACATTTGACATGCATTTCGTCAAACTGAAGAACTGCAATGCCATCTGATTCTTTACATGTTGTAGCAGTTATCTTGATCATACCCACTTCGTAAATACCAGTTCCGTTTCTCATGAAAATCTTCGAAGCTCATGTCGAGAATCCATTTAGTGGGTAGTAATACAATATGTATTTGGAGGAGTTAGTGAAAAACTGTTTTCAGAACATGGGGGGGGGGTGATAATAGGAGGAAGAAGAATAAGCGCATAAGATTTGCTGGTGATATTTTGTTGTTAGCTCAAGAGGAGTTGATATTAAGAGATTTTCTACTGAAGCTAAATGACAGCTGTGAGGAGTATGAGATGAAGATAAATGCAAATAACACGAAGACCATAGTTGTCGGAAAAATAAAGAAGGTAAACGTGCGAATACTAAATAAGGCAGTAGAGCAAGTGAACAGCTTCAAATATCCTATTTGGGATGTACTATAAGCAGTAACAGGAAGTCAAAAGGATAGCAATGGCCAAGGAAGATTTCAGTAGAAAAGGTGCATCTTCTGCGGACCTCTGGAAAAAGAACTAAAGAAGACTAGTGAAGTGCTGTGTGTGGAGTGTGGCATTATAGGGGTAGACATAGAAACATTACGACGATTGAAGGGAAACGACTAGAAACATTTGAAATGTAGATATAGAGAAGAATGAATTGGAAAGAGAGAATAGGAAATGAAGCTGTGTTGGAAAGAGTGGGTGAAGAAAGAATGATGCTGAAAGTGATCAGGAAGAGAATAAGGAATTGGTTGGGTCACTGGCTGAGAAGAAACTGCCTAATGAGGATGTACTGGAAGAAATGGTGAATGGGAGAAGAGTTCGAGGCAGAAGAAGATATCAGATGATAGACGACGTCTTATAATATGGATCACATTATGAGGCGGAGAATAGGAAAGATTGAAGAATGATGGGTTTTTAGTGAAAGACCTGCGCTTTGGCAGAAAACTATAAATGATTGAATGAATGTTCGTTGTCTTTTCCAGGTATCTTAGAGTGAAATCCGCATAAATGTCTTTCTCAGTCCAATTCACGCGTTTTTGTTTGTTTGTCAGTACTTTTACTTGAGTTTTAGTGGAAATGCTCGAAAGATCATCGATCATTTTTTTGGATGTTATGGACAGAACGTTTTCTTTCTTTCTTTCTTTCTTTCTTTCTTTCTTTCTTTCTTTCTTTCTTTCTTTCTTTCTTTCTTTCTTTCTTTCTCCTTCCTTTCTTTCTTTCTACGTGCTATTAATTCCTTCCGTAAATAATTGATTTTGTACGATGTTGCTGTAGCTTTCTTTCAGCTGCCCCAATTTGAAATTGAGAACAAGAATAGTTTTTCTTTCTTCATCTAACTTCTTTTTCAATCTTTCAATTTCTTCCATCAGAGTCACTGCATTATTATCACAGGGCTGGAGAGGCAGAATGACTGACGGAGATGGTGAACTTAATGTAGAGTAAGGCTGGTTACACATAAACCGAGAGATGTGTCCTATGAAATGTGCGCCGAGAAATCGAAAGCATTGTATTAAATGGAACATCACACACTACAACGAATCTCTCGTTCACATCGCGCGAGGTAAACACGTCTCTCCCTCTCTCTGATCGCTAGCCCAGCAATTTTTTTCAAGACACATTCGACCTCTGTCAACGATTACGATTACACATAGAGACCGGGAAAACATTTTTTAGCTGTTTTAAATTCGGAAACGTAGTAAAATGTTTTCCAATATGTCAGGTCAGCTCGTTGAAATTGTTCAGTGCCATACTTAACCTATTTGTATGACACACTAAACGATAACAATAATAATAGGCTACTAAATTAAAAGAAGAAATCAGAAGGCATATGTCAAACGATTTAATCAGAAATTAGGTTAGGCTTCAGACGTGCAATGTGAATCAACATACGAGTGGCTATGAATAAAATTATGACTTTATTATCAGATAATATTTAATAATGAAAATATTATACGATTATTTTATAATTACATTCTACTATGTATTGCATGCTTGTCAACACGATAATTGATTAAGGAGTCAGTTTTCTTCATTGTATCCGTGATGCAGGGATTGAATTAATGGACAGGAGCGAACCAGGGTTGCCAGACGTCCTGGATTTCCAAGGATTGTTCTGGATTTTAATGGTGTGTCTTGTGTCCTGGATCGAGTTATATTTGTCTCGGAATGTAAAAAAGATAAAAAAATAAAAGCTTTAGGTCATTTATATAAAATGATTGTTAAAATTCCTTATTCATTTTTTCAAGATCCTATCCAACTTATGTTCAACATCGTCGTCAACACTGCCTGGCACCTCCTATCGGGTTGTATTGAAATAAAAACGGTAATACTATAGTATGTATTAGGTATTATGTAGTTATCCTTATTGTTTTCTTTCTTTGAAACTTCATTCATTATTGACAGGATTTAAACACTGTATCATACACTTTTTGTGTATTAGATGAGGCTGTAATATGACATTCTTTTTCCAAACTTTATCAATAATTCAAAGGAAATTATATAATGTAGCAAAAGTAACAAAATTAAAACTTTAGGCCTTGTATAATTACTTGAAATACATAAAACGAATAAAATCAGTTTTGGCCTATTATAATTGAAGTAATCCTAATGTGTAGGTCACATTAAGGTACACAGTGTCATCACTTGTTATGAATTACTGACAAGAGAATCTGACAACCCTGGAGCGAAAGCTGTTCCTGTTCATGAAAAAGTGAAAAGTATCATTCCGCTTCGTGATAAAGTAAAATACAATTTCCTGCATGCCGTTTAAAATAGTGAGGGAATAACGATATTTCTCCAGAAGAATTGCACCAAATAAGGCATAATTTTATTTTGCTACACTGGCTTGTGCGATATATATTATAGTGTAAAAAATGGTTTTAGTTTGCAGCAACAAATATTTTCAGAATAAAAATCTTTTAATACTTGTGTATTCTAATACGATGAGAAGGGAACAGAGGTTAAGGGTGTTTGAGAATAAGGTGGTTAGGAAAATATTTGGGGCTAATAGAAATGAAGTTACAGGAGAATGGGTAAAGTTACACAACGCAGAACTGCACGAATCTATTCTTCACGTGACTTAATTAGGAACAGTAAAACCAGACGTTTGAGAGGGGCAGGGCATGTAGCACGTATGGACGAATCAAGAAATGTGTATGAATGTTAGTTGGGAGGCCGGAGGGAAAAAGACCTTTGGGGAGGCCGAGACGTAGATGGTAGGATAATATTCAAATGGATTTGAGGGAGATAGGATATGATTGTAGAGACTGGATTAATCTTGCTCAGGATAGGGACCGATGGCGGGCTTATGTAAGGGTGGTAACGAACCTCCGGGTTCCTTAAAAGCCATAAGTAAGTAATATATTTTACCTCTATTGAAGCTGAAACCATAATCAACCATTGATCCAGTCCTTTTGGTTCTGCTGCTGCTGCAGATGTTATTGTCGTTCATATTTGAAGAGTCCACTGCAAGAATGATGGATGTCATTTGGAATACATTTTGCAGGAGAAGCAATTGAAAGTTTGAAATGCTTAGCGCTCAAAGCTTAACTGTGATTTTCCAATCCAATCCAATCCAATGACTATCAGTGTTAATGCCATATAACTCTCTATGTACATTCTATATGTCTTAAGCTATGCATTGACAGTCTTGGTTCATTTTCGACAAGAAAGTGACATCCATCATTCTTCCAGTGGACTCTTCATTTATGTTTTTTATAATTAAAGCTTTGAAGCACTATATACCATAAAATTTAATTTAAAAAGAGTATATTGGTTTGTGTTATTAATTTCATTGGAGATAACATTTCACTACTCTATTCACAATTTTATTTGAACACGAAGACTAGCCTTCTTTCTTTGCGGCTAGAAAATTTATTGATGACTTATTCATTGAAATTAACAATATTTTCAATCATCACTTCTTCTATGCTTAACATTACTAATGCAGCAAGACGGTCTTTCGCCATCGTACATTTTAGAAAAGTATTCACTGTTTCAAGCGTAGAAGAACACCTTTCAGGCTGGTAGGTAGTCATGGGAATAGTCAGAATTATTCTGATGAGAGTGAACACTTCGCCGATTCCTATATCCAATATGATTTCGTACATTTTCATAAGTCCAGAAATGTCATGGAATTCTTACCTCTCGCAAAAAACAGATAGTTCAGTTTTCAGACGTTCTTTATGCCAGAAAGGATAAGTTACAATGGTTTCATCAAGTTCAGTTGAAGAAAATTGTATGAAATTTATACCGTCTTTGAAAAGAGAGAGATTTATCAATTTTGGTTCCTACAAATGCTTATTGAAAGCAAATCTGTCTTCTACCACACCTCTTTCGCAGATACAAGATACAAGATTTTATGACTTACTTTTCCCATGCATATAAAAATAACATACAAAGTATACAATTATGATTCTAGCCTCATTATAACAAATACTACAATGAACATTTTCATTTTATCAAACGAAATGCTCCTTTTATGTTTCAGAAGAAAAAACAAGGCAGCGGCGTAGCTCAGTCGGCTAAGGCGCTTACCTGCCCATCCGGAGTTGCGCTCGGCGCGGATTCGATCCCCGCTTGGGCTGATTACCTGGTTGGGTTTTTTCCGGGGTTTTCCCCAACCATAAAGCGAATGTCAGGTGATCTATGGCGAATCCTCGGTTTCATCTCGCCAAATACCATCTCGCGCTCACCAATCCCATCGATGCTAAATAACCTCGTAGTTGATACAGCGACGTTAAATAACCAAATAAAAAACAAAAGAAAAAACAATACTTGTACTCCGAAAATATTCGTTCTACGTCACAAGACGTTGCTGGAGCAAATATGAAAATAATGTGATACAGGATTTCTTACTATCATGAGGCTAACAACTACTTTGTGAATCCAATAGTGTATCTCGTATGTGGCACATAATATTAAACCCATAATTGTTTTCAAGAAAATGTTTCATTTCTATTGTAATGACAGCTAGGAAGTTCGTACTGTATCGTAATTCCGCACTGTAACGCAACCGAATGCATAGCAGCACGAGACATCAACATTTAACTAAGAATAATTCAGGGAGAAAATAAACGTGTTACACACTCCAGTTTGATTAATTGAAGCGTTGGGCCGAATAACGGTTTATGTTACAATTTTTCAAAATCGAGTTTTTAATGGAATAATGCTCTGTATAGTCTTGCACAGCTATCACAAAATTGTTTCTCAATATCTGTTTCAGAGATACTTCTACACGAGTTACAACCATGAATTTCTTGGTTGGAACAACGGTCTATGTCATTAGTCACTTCTAGCATATCCAGTTTTTTTTACATCGTATCGGGAGTTATTGCACGGGAGTTTGTTCTCTTTACCAATGCTGGTTAACTGAACTCTATCTATCAGGTTTCGGTTGATCTATTATGTAAAATGGACGACTGCAAGACAGTGATGATTTCTACGGCAGATATTGACTGCCTAAATTAATCTAAAAAAAATCCAGACACATTAATATTGATAAGTGGAAAGATATGTCACGAAAGTCCCTGAGGAATAGTATACAAGAAGGAAGACGAAGTCGCAAGTTAGTGCGAAAGATCCCCGAAGTAATATAAGTTCCTGTGTGTTTTTTGGAGTATTTTATTAGTTGTAGAGTTCTAACATAGAGAGATAAAATGCCCATCTCTGACTTATGAAATAGTCAATACCCGTATTACGAGGATGATTTATACATCTACTCTTACCCGTATGATATGTTATAAAACAGCCAATACCCGTACTACGAGGATGATTTATGCATCTACTCTTACCCATATGTTATGAAACAGTCAGTACCCGTATTACGAGGATGTTTTAAACATCTACTCTTACCCATATGACATGTTAAAAAAAAAGGTTATAAAACAGTTAATACCCGTACAACAAGGATGATTTATACACCTACTCTTATCCATAAGATATATTATAAAACAGCCAACACCAGTACTACGAGGATGATTTATACATCTACTCTTACACATATGATATGTTATAAAACAGCCAACACCAGTACTACGAGGATGATTTATACATCTACTCTTACCCATATGATATGTTATGAAACAGTCAATACCCGTACAACAAGGATGATTTATACATCTACTCTTATCCATATATGTTATAAAACAGTCAATACCCGTACTACGAGGATGATTTATACATCTACTCTTACCCATATGATATATTATAAAACAGTCAATACCTGTACTACGAGGATGATTTTTACATCTACTCTTACCCATATGATATATTATAAAACAGTCAATACCCGTACTACGAGGATGATTTATACATCTAATCTTACCCATATGATATATTATAAAACAGTCAATACCTGTACTACGAGGATGATTTATACATCTACTCTTACTCATATGATATGTTATGAAACAGTCAATACCCGTACTACGAGGATGATTTATACATCTACTATTACCCATATGTTATGAAACAGTCAGTACCCGTATTACGAGGATGTTTTAAACATCTACTCTTACCCATATGACATGTTAAAAAAAAAGGTTATAAAACAGTTAATACCCGTACAACAAGGATGATTTATACACCTACTCTTATCCATAAGATATATTATAAAACAGCCAACACCAGTACTACGAGGATGATTTATACATCTACTCTTACACATATGACATGTTATAAAACAGCCAACACCAGTACTACGAGGATGATTTATACATCTACTCTTACCCATATGATATGTTATGAAACAGTCAATACCCGTACAACAAGGATGATTTATACATCTAATCTTACCCATATGATATATTATAAAACAGTCAATACCCGTACTACGAGGATGATTTATACATCTACTCTTACCCATATGATATATTATAAAACAGTCAATACCTGTACTACGAGGATGATTTTTACATCTACTCTTACCCATATGATATATTATAAAACAGTCAATACCCGTACTACGAGGATGATTTATACATCTAATCTTACCCATATGATATATTATAAAACAGTCAATACCTGTACTACGAGGATGATTTATACATCTACTCTTACTCATATGATATGTTATGAAACAGTCAATACCCGTACTACGAGGATGATTTATACATCTACTCTTACCCATATAATATGTTATGAAACAGTCAATACTCGTACAACAAGGATGATTTATACATCTACTCTTACCCATATGATGTTATAAAACAGTCAATACCCGTACTACGAGGATGATTTATACATCTACTCTTACCCATATGATATATTATAAAACAGTCAATACCAGTACTACGAGGATGATTTATATATCTAATCTTACCCATATGATGTTATAAAACACTTAATAACCGTACAACAAGGATGATTTATTCATCTACTCTTATCCATATATGTTATAAAACAGTCAATACCCGTACTACGAGGATGATTTATACATCTACTATTACCCATATGATATATTATAAAACAGTCAATACCTGTACTACGAGGATGATTTATACATCTACTCTTACCCATATGATGTTATAAAACAGTTAATACCCGTACAACAAGGATGATTTATACATCTACTCTTATCCATATATGTTATAAAACAGTCAATACCCGTACTACGAGGATGATTTATACATCTAGTATTACCCATATGATATATTATAAAACAGTCAATCCTGTACTACGAGGATGATTTATACATCTACTCTTACCCATATGATATGTTATGAAACAGTCAATACTCGTACAACAAGGATGATTTATACATCTACTCTTACCCATATGATGTTATAAAACAGTCAATACCCGTACTACGAGGATGATTTATACATCTACTCTTACCCATATGATATATTATAAAACAGTCAATACCAGTACTACGAGGATGATTTATACATCTAATCTTACCCATATGATGTTATAAAACACTTAATACCCGTACAACAAGGATGATTTATTCATCTACTCTTATCCATATATGTTATAAAACAGTCAATACCCGTACTACGAGGATGATTTATACATCTACTATTACCCATATGATATATTATAAAACAGTCAATACCTGTACTACGAGGATGATTTATACATCTACTCTTACCCATATGATGTTATAAAACAGTTAATATCCGTACAACAAGGATGATTTATGCATCTACTCTTATCCATATATATTATAAAACAGTTAATACCCGTACAACAAGGATGATTTATACATCTACTCTTATCCATATATATTATAAAACAGATAATACCCGTACAAGGATAATTTATACATCTACTCTTATCCATATATATTATAAAACAGTTAATACCCGTACAACAAGGATGATTTATACATCTACTCTTTTCCATATATATTATAAAACAGTTAATACCCGTACAATAAGGATGATTTATGCATCTACTCCTACCCATATGATGTTATAAAACACTTAATACCCGTACAACAAGGATGATTTATTCATCTACTCTTATCCATATATGTTATAAAACAGTCAATACCAGTACTACGAGGATGATTTATACATCTTCTCACACCCGTATGATGTTTTAAAACAGTTAATACCCATACAACAAGGATGATTTATACATCTACTCCTGCCCATATGATATGTTATAAAACAGTCAATACCAGTAATACGAGGATGATTTATACATCTTCTTTTACCGATATGATGTTATAAAACAGTTAATACCCAAACAACAAGGATGATTTATATATCTACTCTTATCCATATATGTTATAAAACAGTCAATACCAGTACTACGAGTATGATTTATACACCTACTCTTATCCATATGATATGTTATAAAACAGTCAATACCCATACTGCGAAAATGATTTAAACATCTACTCTTACCCATATGATATGTGATAAAGAAGTCAATACCAGTACTACGAGTATGATTTATACATGTACTCTTATCCATATGATATGTTATAAAACAGTCAAAACCCGTAGTATGAGGAAGACATGAATCTACTCTTATCCATTCGCTGCATAAGTTATAAAACAGTCAATACTCGTATTACGAGGATGACTAATACATCTACTGACAATTAGATATACGTAGGCCTTTGTAGATGGGTCCAAATAGGTCTACATTACCAAATATGAACAGAATTTTACATTACCTTTACTCAAGAACAGATGATACACAAACGTCCACCAAGCTCTTCCATTGACTTGCTGGAAATAACTTCCACTGAATAGGAATTACTTTGGACAGATAATGTGAATTGTACAATGATTATGATATTAATTGATTCTGGAAACCCTAAAACAATCTAATATAGGATACAAATAAAAGATAAGATTTATATACCGGTACATTAGCTTAACAACCAACATATTTCTATCCAATATGGAGTCCGAAAAGTTCCCCATTGAAAAGAAGTTAGTATTAAAAATACCAGCAAAAGAATATTGTCCATAACCAATAAAGTGCTAGTTAGAAAAATAAAATAAAACACCAGAATTAGCATTCCCTCCTTTTAACTGCCAATACAGTATAACTGAAAATCTTAACTAGATCATAGTTTAATAATGTAATATTAATTTTATTAGAAAATCAGATTGCCATACATTAGAGTGACATCTGCATAAAATAAAGTTAACAACTGCGGATTTATGTCAATGTTGGGAAATACTGAATGGTTTAGGAAAAAGTAGTAGCTCCTTCAGTTTGAATATGCAATTACGATATTTTGAGTGCTACAAATGCCACTCGACCGTTTGATAAAATGGTTCTTTTTTTTTTTTGTACGGAGGAAGGACCCGAAGGCTTGGCACTGCAGCCTGAGGCTTATTGTGCTTACCACTCCTATTCTGTGCATGATTGTGTAGACGAAAGTTCGCGCTCTTGTACAAGTACAACACGCCACACAGTAAACTTAACCTGGGCTATTGTATTGAGATGATGGTATGTGAATTAATGATGACGGAATGAGTCCGAAGTCCAACGCTGAAAGTTACCCAGCAATTCTGCTTCAGTTAGTTGAGGGAAAATCTCGGGGAAAAACCCCCAACCAGGTAACTTGTCCCAACCAGGATTTGAACCCGGGCAAATTTGTTTCACGGTCTGACATGCTAACCGTTATTGCACAGCGATGGACTACAACGGTGCTAGTGTCTTTTTTTTTAGTGAACAACTGCAATAATCGATAGTCTTCTGTCAGTACTTCTCCTCAGTAGTTGAGTCAAATGTTTCTGTTCTCATTGTGCAAGATGTCGAACTCGATAGAGGAAAGATTCACAAATTGTGGAGGCGTATGAGAGACCGGTTCGATTAAGTCGAGGATGTTTGCGAAATTTTTGGAGAAAAGTTTCCGTGTAGAGACCAACCAGGCAACAGAGCCAACCATACAGATATTGCTTAAGAATCTATGCATAACGCTCCAAAATAAAGAGCCCCTTACAGTTCGCACGTTAAAGTTATTGAAGACATTCTTCGAAGGATTACGCAAAACCCGAAGAAATCAACACGTCAATTGGCACAGCATGCACACGTTATGCCAGTGTGTGCTAAAGAGTCTACATGAAGCCATATCGTGTGACGACTACTGTGCAACAAATACAGGAGCCCGACAATCCCAAACGTGTATATTACTGCTCGTGAATAGCATCGTCGTGGATCTGTTAGTCCCTTTGCAGTACTTAAGTGATAAGGCTTGGTTTCATTACTTCGTCACGAAATTCGCAGAACTAGCGGTACTAGACGAAGGCTTCGCCTTATCTTGTAGTTGATCAGCCACTCCATAACCCAAAAATCGGGATTCGGTGGGCTGTATTAGGGACATGCACCATTGAACCGATAGTGTTTTAAATTAACATTATTTTTATGAATAAATTCTGTACTCAATTCACTTAAGAGGAGAGACAAAGCTTCTTCTTCCAGCAGAACATTCAGCGAGGCCAGGTTGTCTTCTGTGAAGAACTAACTGTTAGCAAAAATTTGTCACCGCCACATTCTCCAGACCTTTCAACATGTGATTATTATCTGTGGGGTGCTTGAAGAGCACAGTGTACGACACAAAATCACATACAATACAAGAATTGAAGAGTAATATCAGCCAATGCAATCGACGCTATCGATGTCTATGACATGTCGATGTCTATGTAATGGGACATGCTGTTAAATAAATGAATTAAATACAAAAAAATGTCTATGATTTACGCCAGGTGACTTAAACATGATTAGACATGTACAATATGTATTGATGCTGCAAGGAACTGCTTTCAACATGTTTTATGTTGATAAGTCATTCCAGCACTGCTTCTGTATTTATTTCTACTTATGCAGTATTATTCTGTATTTAGGCTATTCTAGAAGGAAACGGACTGCTTTTTCGCGCGCCATCCAGTAGTAAAATCATATATCGAATTTAAATCTCTACGGTAACTGCATGGTCTAGACCGATGGTTCCCAAAGTGGGTGTCATGGAAAGAGCTCAGTGGGGTCGAGAGACGGTATAAAAAATAAAACAAAAAAGCGCCCTATTAACATATATTTCCTTTCTTATTGCAAACATAAACATACATGAAGTTGAACATAAGAATAAAAAATGTTTCAGTAGTTATAAAGTAAAAAAAAATGATTAATGCGATAAATATGCTTATTTTTTTTAGGAAGTAGCTACTCGGATATGAACTCTGTGATGGGTACACACACTGATATAGTTTTAAATTGCAAGGAGATTCCTCGCGTTTGTTTTGATGGAAATCATAGATTAGAAATGTATTTTGCATAAATGCGACTTGCAAATACTATCAAAAATTCAAGCGCTTCTTTTGCAAGCTCGAGCTATTCTTGTATTCTTTTGAACTTAAGTTGATCTATGCTCTGCGAAAAAGAGTATTTTACAACATTCAACATTTTACCAGTGGATACATATTTTCAATGAGACGTTTCTTTTTTTTTTTTTTTTTTTTTTAAGTTTTACCAGTTGAATCAAATGTCAATATCCATCTGTGACTGTCGCAATTTTTTTGAGTTGCTTGCAGAAAATACTGAAAAAACTGTTGTTTAGAGCTGTATAAACTTAACTGCATGTCCACAAAATAAATTCTGTACTTGTATCGTAAGTTTTCCTTGAGGCTTCGAATCCCGGTCAGACCCGTTTGCAGCAAAGTGTTGCTGAATTTAGTGGGATTATTGTGTGCTTCTTTAGGTTTGTGATGGAAAACTTGGAGAAAGTCTCCACTGTTCACTGCAACAGTGAGCTATTTGAACCCACCACTGTCTCAACATGATTGGTGAGTGATTTTCTTATAATACGTACTTAAATTTTTCTAATATTGAAACAATTTTTTTTTTACGATTTTTATAAACCTTTCAATTTTTTTAGTACATAAGAAAATAAATATTTTCAAGTTGTTTAGCACATAAAACTCCGTTCCATACCTACTAAATATTATTGCAGGCCTACTAAAGATCCGTGAACCAGCGACAAGTTCTGATCTAATAGAAGTATCGGTAGCCTATATTTATTTTATGAATTTATTTTTTTTAATCGGTGAACCAGTGACTAGTTTCGTTACGTATGCATATGTAAGTAATTTATTTATTTATTTTGAATTTTAAAAAGTGAGTGACCAATGACTATTTTTGTTATGTATAGAAATGTATTTAATTTATATATTTTTCTATATTTTAAAAAGTATTCAGTATTTTGTCTCCTACGTTTCCACATGAAAGTTCTGCAAAATAATGTTATATTTATTATTAAAAGACAACTGTGTTTGATTGCCTTACAAAGTTCTTTGTCAGACTGTACATGTACAGAAGCCAATAGTGCCTCAGAAACTAGTTTCGAATGTGTTCTATTCACATATATTTCAACTTTAAATATACGAGGCGCATCCAGAAAGTAAGTTTCCCGATTTTTTCCCCTTGAAAGTAAACGTAATTAGCCGTGTCAATTGCGCATACGTAACAGATCTATGACGTATCAATCATATGCCAGCCGGACAGGTCCCGCCTGGTGCCAGTAGTGTGGCAGCAGTGGTCCGAAATGGAAGCTCTTATTCCTTCTCCCGCCGCCTGCGAGGTTCGGTCGGTGATAAAGTTCTTTAAAGCACAAAGCATTGCGCCAATTGACATTCATCGGCAGCTCTGTCAGGTCTATGGGCCGAACATCATGAGTAAGCAGATGGTTCGTCGCTGGTGTAGGCAGTTTTTCCGAAGGTCGTCAAAGTGTCCATGATGAAGAGCGCAGTGGGCGACCGTCCCTCATCAATGATGATCGTGTTGAGCTGGTGCGGCAGTGCATCATGGAGAACCGTCGCTTCACGATTACGGAGCTGAGCAGCCATTTTCCGCAGATATCGCGATCCTTGTTGCATGAGATTGTCACTAAGCACCTGCTGTTCAAAAAAGTGTGTGCCAGGTGGGTGCCGAAAAACCTGACACCCGAACACAAAATGCAACGTTTAGGAGCAGCACTGACATTTCTGCAACGGTATCACGATGACGGCGACGAGTTTCTCGACAGGATCGTCACGGGCGATGAGACTTGGATTTCGCACTTCACCCCGGAAACCAAGCAGCAGTCAATGCATTGGTGGCATAGTGGATCTCCGGTCAGGACGAAATTCAAACAGACGCTGTCGGTACGGAAAGTGATGTGCACGGTGTTCTGGGACAGGAAGGGCATTCTGCTCATTGACTTCCTTCCAAGAGGTGAAACAGTGAACGCTGACCGTTACTGTGAAACACTGCGAAAATTGCGACGTGCCATTCAAAACAAGAGGCGTGCAATGCTTACTGCAGGTGTTGTGCTCCTCCATGACAATGCTCGTCCACATACGGCTCGGCGCACAGCAGCTATTTTGACGGAATTTGGCTGGGAGTTGTTTGATCATCCACCCTACAGTCCTGATTTTGCTCCCAGCGAGTTTCACGTTTTCTTGCACCTCAAGAAATTCCTGTCCTCCGGTGAGCGTTTTGGCAACGACGAAGAGCTGAAGGCGTCTGTCACACGCTGGTTCCATTCACAGGCGACAGAGTTCTACGACAGAGGGATACAAAAGTTGATCCCACGATACGACAAGTATCTCAATTCTGATGGTGGCTATGTTGAAAAATAGCTGAAACATTGCTGTACCGGTTGCCAATAAATGTTTTCCTGAAAGTGTGTGTTCTTTTTTTTTAATAGGGAAACTTACTTTCTGGATGCGCCTCGTACGTGCTGAGCAGTTAGCAGTAGCAAGTAGGGTAAGGAAATTCGAGCTCTGTCACTTTTCATGTACTCGGTTTGACTGATAGATATCATCACGACATCTCTATAACGAGTGACCGTGGAGTATTGGCTCCTATACTTCGATTAATCGGTATTACTGTCTGAACGCCAGGTCTGAAAGTGCGCCGAATGAGGAAGTGGGGAGCGGGGAGACGTGACCCAGCATTAAAGCACAGTGTACCGAGTTCCATGCCGCATTCCAGCAGCGGTTTCAGAGCTGGCGCTGAGGCAATATAATATCTTCTTACCTACAGTGCTGTTCTTGGATAGCATTTGAGTACAATATCACAATAAAGGAAACACTTTCTTAGGTAATCCAAACATGCGATTACCTGTTAATCTCAAGTGGATGACCAATGGTTGCAATATTTATTAAAGGAATAAAAAAAAATCATTCGGATAAAGTGGAGAAGGAAGAGGGACATATAGGAGAAGGCGTTTCTCGCGAAAAGAAATAAAATGCTTCATGCGAGAATACACGTAATGGAAGAGGTAGTTTCCCGATCAACACTGTCATGGACAATTATTCAACAAAATATTAACTGAAAATCAGTTGATGACGCCGGTTTTACATTGCTGAAGCTGCATTCTTTCTTTTGCGAGGCTCAATTCTTAGCATGATTCCTTTCTTAGGCTTCAAAACAAGCTCATCTTTCACGTCCATCTTCTCCTCTGGATTACTTAAATACAATTTGAATTTCCTCAGCACTTTACACAACGTTGCTTTCATCTCCAGCATTGCAAATTTCTGACCTGAAATGAAAAGAAATATAGAAATCAAAAGCCGATGCAGAGATTTCTAACGGAATTTGAACTTCACTGTAATACGACTGACGAAAAATATTTACTATCTGGGAGGAGCAGTATGAAAGTAATCAATTATAAAAGAGAATGCTGCAGCTGCTGATGACGATGGTCAAAGATAATGATAAGGACGATCATAATTAGGCCTATTAGGAAGAGGATGAGGAGAAGAAGATGGAAAGAAAATTCTAAGGAAGGAAAAGGTAAATATAAGATAATGACAAAAAGAACAGGAGGAGAGAAATAAAAATAAAATATAAGAAAAAAACATGAAGTATATAATGTTAGTGATGATGATGATGATGATGATGATGATGATGACGATGATAAAGACAATGATGATTTTTATGATGGTAACAACTTTGCTTTTACGAACCCCACAGGATGTATCATGGACAAAATTCTGGTCACTTTATTCGGAAACTTCAATGAATAAGCTACTGATTAAACCAAAAAAAAAAACGGTGAGTTCAACTAATCCCTCCGCAGGTCAGGTGTAGTTCTTAAGGTTCATTTTCGCGTGTCAGTGCTGAGTCAAGACTAGTGATACGAAAATAAGTGCGGAAGAAAGAGAAAGGTGTATCGTCCTTCCAAGCAGACAGGGTATCACGGAGGGAATAGTTGAACGCACCCTATTACACATCTGTGAAAATTATTATTATTATTATTATTATTATTATTATTATTATTATTATTATTATTATTAATTAAAATCAAGGGTTTGACTCTGGAAGCCAATTCCGTCTTCAAAAGTTCAAAATTGTTCCTTCCAGTATTACTCGATCTTCCCATTTTGTGTTTCGTATGGGTTGATATTCAAGGAGCTTTGATCGAATGCCTGTATATAGGTATAACATTTTGATGTATATTTGTCAATGGCTTACAGTATCTTACTTACTAATTACTAAAAGCCAGAGTTTGATAACCGAGTGAATGAAAAAAGTTAGCTATGGGGTATAGATGATATAACATGCACAAGGCACGTTCGATATAGTCAGCGCAGAAGATAATGTAAAAATAATACCGATGAGAATATGGTTAGGTGTCGATTCTTAGTCCGATTCAAACTGTTTTTTGCCGACCTATATAGAAACATACAACCACATCATAAACACAAACCCATCTCACCTGATCATTATTAAAAGTTTGCATGTTTTGGTGGACGAGGATCATGTCAATACGCACATCTATTTACCACACTTCATGTGAAATTTAAGAAGTTTCAGAAACTACAAACATTGCTTAGCGTGTCCGAAAGACATTTTAAAATGTAAGAAGGAGAAGACATTTTAAAATGTACACGTAGTCATTCATTATACGTTTAATGGATTTAAAGAGGACTGGTAAATATCTACAGGGTTGCCAGATTTTCCCGTCAGGAATCAAAGAGAGGCGATTATACTGCATACCATAACGTGAACACATTTTAATTAATTTAATTTGCAGTACAACTGATTTTATTTGTTTCATTTATTGCAAATAATTTTATAGGACCTAAACGTTTAATTTTGTTACATTTTTGTTAGGTTATGAAACTTTCCTTGAATTATTATTGTTAAAGTCCGGGAAAGTAATGTCATATTACTGGCTGATTCAATACATAAAAAATTAACGATAAAGTAGTTTAAATCCTATCAATAATAAATCAATTTCCAAAGAGAGTAAAGGATAAAGATACTGCAGAATACCTAATATATACTATAGTACTATAATCGCTTTTATTTCAATCCAACCCGGTAGGAGGCGTTAGGCGGTGTTGGCGACGACGTTGAACATAGGTTAGACAAGGTCTTGAAAAAAATTAATAATGAATTTTAAAAAAAATTGTTACTGATATAAAATTAGCAGAAAGTTGTATTTTTCAAACAGTATTACATTCCGGAACAAATATAACTCGATCCAGGACACAAGACTTAACATTAAAGTCCAGAACAATCCTGGAAAATCCGGAAAGTCTCAAAACCCTGTGTTTTTAATCATCTCATTTACTTATTTTTTAAATACAACGCAAAAGAAGCAGCTATTACTTTATATTATTTTAAAAACATACCCTTACGAATTATTTCTGTACCAAGGAATTGTCTAGATTTATTTAGCTATCCTTGTGTTGTACGTCAAATCGGTCTGTACAACTGTGACGGTTTTTCAGTCAACTTGTTTATTCCTAATGTCTTTCTCCCCTTTCTATTCCGTATTTCTTTTCTATCCTTTTTTTAATTTATTATTTTCGTTTTCTTCTATTACTTGGTTTTCTATGTTGATCTAGCTTTGCTTATATATGACAGGGTTTGTTGTTCTTCCAGTGTTTAGTAGGTATTTCCGCTAAATGGCGGATTTCTTATTTAGTATGCAGGTTACGTGGTTAGCTGCTTTTTGAGATTAAGTTTGAGACTAAGAATCTAATTCGTTAATTCGAATGTAACCTTTTTTCCCCTTCCCCTGGGGGTACGTGTGGTCTGCACGGGAGAGTCGATCGAGTCGGCTACGGAACATCGGGGATGCTAGACAAACAGACAGACAGACAGACAGTTAGCTACGGAACGTCGGGAACACCAGACAGTGGTTCTAGTTATGCAGTGTCGGCTACGGGATGTAAGCTGTGACTTGCTTGGCTTCGTCGGTCTAGGTACGAGGAGAGATAGTCACTTTAATATTCGGTCAGATTGTAATTGTTATATTTTACAACTTCTGTCAATCATGTTAATTAAAATAAATTCATTCTGGTGTATGAATTAAATACATTTAAATTTATTATAGGCCTACCATGAACAAAAAAAATTATACTTAAATTAATTTCTATATAGACAATATAATTGATTCTTCAAAATATGCACAGATATCACAGTCAATTTAATATTCGGTCACTCACCAAGGTGAATATTACTTATATCCCAGCCACTATAGGACCTTGATAAAATACCTTGAAAATGCCTTGGATTTAGAGCAGCCTATTGATTAGTAGAAATTGATGTGATCACTGGGAGAGCTGTAATATGTACCTTACTTATATACAAAAATCGTCTTGCGTGAATTATGAATACGGCCATATTTTGTTAATGTAATGTCGCCACCATAGTAGTAATGCTACACACCTAATCAAACCTAACCTGCCACATTATACGCACCTAATCTAACCTGTCACATAATACTACACATCTGTAGTAACATTCTTCACATTAAGTATAATTTCGTTTGCATATATTTCTGGCCCTACTGCTGGTGTCGGTAGCCATCTAGTGAAATTGGATTGCAATTCCAGGAAAAAAATATGACGACTTTCATAATAATTGAATCAGTCATTTCAGAAAGAGCTCTAGTCCGAAATCACAACACCAATCAAATCTCCATAAAAATGTCCACACCTGTGGAATAACGGTTAGCGCGTCTGGCCGCGAAACCAGGTGGTCCAGGTTCGATTCCCGGTCGGGGCAAGTTACCTGGTTGAGGTTTTTCCGGGGGTTTCCCTCAATCCAATATAAGCAAATGCTGGGTAACTTTCGGTACTGGACCCCGGACTCATTTCACCGGCATTATTACCTTCATCTCATTCAGACGCTAAATAACCTACGATGTTGGTGAAGCGTCATAAAATAACCTACTAAAATAAAATCCATAAAAATGACCTTATTTCAGGAATGGGAACTTTTAAAATTTACTTTGAAAAGTGTTCGGTTTCTGTACATCTTAATGAATCCATGAAATAATGTCATTTCTAAGGTGTATTCAAGTATGACGAATATAATAGTGTCCTATCAAAAGTGGACTAGAACCATAAGAATTGAAATGTGTTGTGGTTGTGATAAAAGCATTGAAAATTGGTTTATAGCGCCACATTGGCAATGATAAAAGTGTGCAATATTCTTTCAGTGGCTGGTGGATACTCTATATTGACCTTCTTGTACATTCTTGACTTACTTACATTATCCCATACCTCTTGAAGTCGTCTCTTCAGTAGTTCTTTAGAAGAAACTGACTCTTCTGTTGAGTTCTTGTCACAGATTCTCTATAGAGTTCAAGTCGGGCGATTGAGGAGGCGTTTCTACCACCTTGCGGTAATTGTAGAGCAACCAATTGTGTACTATGTAAGCTTTATGCCTGGAGTCGTTGTCTTGGTAGAATTTGAATGTCCCTCTTATCCTCAATTTTTCCACACTCTTGTGTAAATTGTCTTTAAGGATTTTCAGATACACTTCCTTATTCATCGTTTTATCTATGAACACTAGTTCTCCAACACCAACTGCTGACATACAGCCCCACGAACTAAAGTCAAATTTTCGGCGAATTCGAAGAAACTGAAGTTTACTTTTGTCAAAGTGTCGACTGTGAATAGGAAAATGACGACTTTATATTTTCCAAAGTCGTCTTTGGTCCAAAGTCTCGTTTATTAATTCGACCCTTAGTTTTGGGTCCGAATTTGGACTAGAATAATGCTACAAGTAGGCCTATAAGTGTAATACTTTTTTCACCTATCACCCAATCTTTTGAAGATTACATTTTTACATAACATTGTGTGTAACAATGTTAAATTAGTGATACTGAATGGACGAATTTTAATCATGACAGAGGACGTGCACATGTTCGTCGATTATTCTTAGAGTTCAGTTCACAAATTAACAACACGACTTTCACTTACCAATACAGTTCCGAGGTCCAGCTGAAAACGGAATGTAGCAATAGGGGTGTCTACCAGCACAGTTTTCTTGCAAAAATCGATCTGGGTCAAATTTTTCAGGATCTGGAAAATGTTCCGGGCTCCGATGTAAAATGTATGGAATAAATGCAATATTACAGCCGGTCGGTAAAGTGTAACCATCTGAAACAGAATAAATTTATACTTACTTCCTATTAAATTTAAGAATTAAAATGAAGATAAAAAGGGTGAGAGTGGAAATATATATTTTTGACGGAAATAAAACATTAAAATGCATTACATATCAGTAAAGTCTGCGTTTGCTTACTTTGAGTACAAGTTCGGTGTACATGGATCATACTAGCTTCACTCTACGAGTCAGACCTGTTCAAGATTATAATGAGGCCGTCTCCCCGCTCCATTTCCTATGTTTACATCTGCTTATTCGTGTGTCTTTGAGAATAGTACTCACGTGCAAAATATATTGTCATGTTATTAACAAACTAAATATTTATTTAAAACCAGACTGTGGGCAACAGTAGATTGTGACAATGAGTAAAACGCATCTAGATTATAGATATCTTCTATTTCATAATAGCCTATATTTTTATCCAAAAATTAAGACCCAGAGCTCATTATTTTTCTATATTTACAGAGTTTTGAATATTTAAATTGCACATTTTAAAAGAAATAGATATATTTTATCACAGTGAAAATAAGTTTAGAAGTAAATAATATGACAAGTTATTGAAAGAATTGAAATGTGAATATTCACAATTTAAAATAAGTTAATATTGAAATATATAAAATATATTTCGGTCCTCGTGTTTCCACTTTCATTTACTTAGAAATGTATTTTAGAATTTTTTTTTTTTTGGCTGCATGCACTACTGTCTCTTGCCAGATTATAGAAATTAATGATGAATATTTCTTTCACATGTGAACGTTGTAACTGGACACAACTTATGTACAATACATATGTATAAGGAAATAAATAAATAATTGTATAAATAATAAAGTAATGAATGAATAAATAAATAAATAAATACATAAATAAATAAATAAATAATTTACACTAATTATTTTCTTCATGTATTGTTTCAGTATGCTGATTGTCTTACTCACTAAAATGTGTGTCTGGGGTTCAATGAAAGTGATCTATATCAGTGTAGTTGCGAGTGCTTAATGGTCCTGTGTAACCAAACGCAGGACTTTACATATTGAACAAATACGTAAATAAACAAAGTGAAGTAAAGGCAGTCCAATTTCTTTTAGAAAAAGGAACAAAAATTAACTTTGGATAACAAGAGTAAATGAGGAAATATCAGATTTAAAATAGAACCAGTCATTGCAAAATGAAAAAATGCATACGTTTTGAAAGGAAACTGAAATATAATGCCTAGAACAGTAATACATTGCAAACAGAAACTTACAAGCGAAAATAATACCTCTGAAAGACTGCTGAATAAGATCAATGCTAGTATACCTAAGGATTATAGTCTTACACAGTATAATGTTGTACAATTCGTGTTTGACGAAATGAATATTATTATTATTATTATTATTATTATTATTATTATTATTATTATTATTATTATTATTATTACTTACCTACTTACTTACTTAAAAATGGCTTTTAGAGAACCCGGAGGTTCATTGCCGCCCTCACATAAGCCAACTATCTGTCCCTATCCGGAACAGGATTAATTCAATCCCTACCATCATACCACACCTCTCTCAAATCCATTTTAATATTATGCTCCCATCTACTTCTCGGCCTCCCCAAAGGTTTTTTCCCCTCCTGCCTCCTAACTAAGACTATATACATTTCTGAATTCGCATATACGTGCTACATGCCCTGCCATCTCAAAGGTCTGTATTTAATGTTCCTAATTATGTCAGATGAAGAATACAATGCTTGCAGTTCTGTGTTGTGTAACTTTCTCCATTCTCCTGTAACTTCATCCTTCTTATCCCCAAATATTTTCTAGCCCCAAATATTTTCCTAAGCACCTTATTCTCAAACACCCTTAGCCTCTGTTTCTCTGTCAAAGTGAGAGTTCTAGTTTTATAACTATACAGATCAACCGGTAATATAACTGTTTAATAAATTCTATCTTTCAGATTTTTTGAGAGCAGACTAAATGACAAAATCTTCTCAACCGAATAATAATAGTTTTTTTTCCATATTTATTCTGTGTTTAATTTCCTCCCGAGTGTCATTTAAATTGTTACTGTTGCTCCGATATGTTATTTGAATTTTTCCACCTTTTTAAACGATAAATGTCCAACTTTTATATTTCCATTTCGTACTATGTCTTGGTCGAGAAACATAATCATATACTTTGTATTTTTGGGACTTACATCCAAACCTATATCTTTACTTGCTTCAAGCAAAATTCTCGTGTTGTCCCTAATATTTTATGGACTTTCTCCTAACATATTCACGTCATCCGCATAAACAAACAGCTGATATAACCCATTCAATTCCAAACACTCTGTGTTAAACTGGACTTCCCTAATGGCATATTCTAGACGATCAAGGTTAAAAAGTGAAAGTGATAAAGCACCTCCTTGTTTTGATCTGCAGAGAATTGGAAAAACATAAGACAGAAATCTGGGCTATACCGTCTCTGCTGTACATTTCACTGAGACACATTTTAATTAATCGAACTAGTATCTTGGGAATACCAAATTCAATAAGAATATTACGTAAAACTCAGTGACGGGTCGTGAGCATTTTTGTTGTTGGAGCCAGTTATTTCACAAATTTTGCGGTATTAAATAGTACACCAAGATTTTTTACTTCATTTTAGTCAATTGTTTCTGCTTAAAAATTAGTTGAGCACAATATAGCTAAAACTACAAACTGCATAATAATGCAAATTCAACATTAAACTCACCAATTTGCAGAATTATTTATAAAGAAGATGTACTCGTTTGTCCTTCTGACTTACAAACTTCTCGATGACCCTGTTTTTGAAGTTCGGAATTTAATGGAGATGCTCCTTAAGAATAGAACAGAAAGCCAACGAATTCAACCTATCTTGACCCATGGTGTTTCTGAGAAATGGTTTTTATCCTGTTTAATGTGCTGAAACTCCGTTCTGTCTCAGCTGTTAAAATAGGAGTTGTTAGTGCGATTCGAAGGGCTTTATCCACTTCAGAGAATGAACCTTCAAAGGAGTAATCCATACAAAAAACTGAACAAATCACACACAGAGGATATGTCTTTAAATGTATCATTTCGATGGATCACTGATAGCGTATTAATAAATTCTTTCGAAATTAGATTACTGCATTTTTTTACGAAAATATTAGCCAAATCGTTGGGGAACTTATCTTCGTATGAAGCAAATTTCTTTGGAACAAGTACATTAAAGCTGCCAAATATGTGACTACAGGAAACGTTAATTGAATTGGTTCATAACGATATCGCATACTTCTTTGGCATCTGCCGAAAGGTTTATTTGCCTACTGAGTTTCAGCCTTTTTCTTGGAGGAAACGAAACTTCTTCTTTATCATCTACATTTATTTCATATCTGTTAGTGTTCTCTCTTATTTCCGTTACAGCTGATTCAAAATGTTGTACTGCATCACATATGCTCAATCTATTTGCAGTTTGCATCTGTATTATATCAACATGTTTCATCAAGTCATAAACGAAATTTAGAAAAGAAAATTGTTTTTATTATTTAACTAGTTTTTTAGGCCAAAAGCTTCTTTCACTGTTATATCATCCCAGTCATCTTCCTCATAAATCCTTTCGAAGCATTTTAATAGCTCCGCTTTATTTTCCTTAACGGAGGATACAACTCGCGACTGAAAGTTCCATCGTGTTGCTGAAACGGTTGGTATGCGCTTATTACACACAGATCGCAGTGGGCCACTGTGTTTAGGTGAAGTGTAGAAGATTGTTATGAACCCACTAATATTTGCAACAAACAACTTCGCTAATTTAATGCGTTTTGAACATGTACTTTTTAGAACTATAAGTTGGTGGTCGTAGCAGTGAACAAATTTCGCATGAGGAAATGTTTCCTGCATCAAAGTCTGGATCCCACCCTGGTATCCACTCATTACAGCAGCACCATCATAGTTTGAGCTACGAGTTTATTTTCTAAATTGAAAGGTTGTAGACTTTGTTTCAGAACCTCGCTCAGACCGTTAGCCGTGCGATTTTTTTACCTCTTTGAAAGAAAGATAGATTTCCACAGGTTTACAAACTTTTATGTATCTCAAAATAATTATTACAACTTGGCTTTTGTAGGTTATGTCTGTTGTTTCGTCAGTCTGCACAGCAAAAAAATCTGTAGAATTAATATGCTGCTTCAGACCTTGGATGTATACCTCATACATATTGCCTAATGCAGTAATTCATTTTGTATAGTGTGTGAAGTATATCTAAAAACATAAGTACTGTTTAAGTGTTCATCCAATACATTATCAAGGCTGGCAAGTAAAGATAACAAGTCCAACAAATTTTTCCCCGATTTGCAGATCCCTGATTTTCGTTATGACCCCTCAGTGATAATTCGTGAGTTCCGCAAAATACTAAAGAATCAATTACTCTTCCTATTATATGCCTGTTTTTTTTTGTCACCTGTTCGTTGTGTTTCTGGATTGAAATGTTGACCGCGGAATCAATTTGTGCTGCGACATTTACTGTCCCAAATAGTTTAAACTTACAAGCATTTTCTAAATATATTGCACTTTCTTCATATTTTTTGATGCGCTCACTTAAGTGTTTTAGATCTTTGCAACCTGTCGATGTCCACAGTCCCTCGCCACCAAACAATAGACAATAGAAACGGAATAAACTTTTTTTTCGTCACTTACAATTAGCCAGGACTTCTTTGTAAACCACGAGTTGTAGAAAGTTCTCCTATTCTTGCCATCGGCCTGTGTAAAACTGGTCATTAAGTTTATGTATGCCTAGTCGTTTAACTTCAAGTCGATCTTCTAATTTTAACAAAGAAAACGGTGTTTTTAATAGGTAATCCACTTTATTCATGTTTTCACACTTCGCTTGCATGCACTATTCAAAGTTCACACGGACACTTCTAGAATTAACTCACTGCTCAGTGGCACCGCGACTCACAGAACAACAAATAACTGCGACAGGGGGACCAGGCTCGTCGGGCCCCAGTGCGAAGCATTATACTCGTAACGTTAACTTTTTAACACTTCGTAAATTTCCATCGGTAACGAACATTGCATACTTCCAACCATGGCAGTTGAGTGATAAAGTGATTCAAGTTGTGGGGTCCTTTGACGCGGGCTCAAGCTCACAATATTTAGTGTCATGCAGTCTTTGATGTTTTAATGACACATATCGCGTAATGTGACGAAATTTACTGAATATGAACCGAGTCCACTGTCTTGAAAAAATTTACGCATTTTAAATGCAAAAAAAAATTCTGGGAAACGAAATATGGGTGGGGCACGGCCCGGTGGCTCCTAAGGACCGGCCGCTCCCTCAAAAACTTGTTTCTTAACCGAGTCATATATATTTTTTAAATCTATGAATAACTGATGTACTGTGCCCTTATACTCCCATTTTTCTCCAATATCGGTCGAATTATTATTATTATTATTATTATTATTATTATTATTATTATTATTATTATTATTATTAGACAGTGGATGCGGGATGACTTATCGTTGAATGTAGGTGCACATATGTTACAATATTTTCATTCAGACCATTGGCTGAACAGGTTTTAAACGTAAACAGACCACGTCAACATGCTACTGTATCTCTGTACAGTCAGAATGAAAAGAAAAATGACGTACTGTAGCACATAACTCGTCATCATTAATGGAATTACTAGCGTTGCAGTAAACGAAGATATAGTTTCGTAAGTTGTCGAAGCTGAATCGTCTTTGCCTATCCTGCAGGATAACACAACTGCACACATTGCGTTGCAATGTTACTATGAACGGACCGGGGTCCCTTCGTTCTCTGCGCTGCTGTACTCGCCAGGTACACAAAAGACGGACGACACGGCACGTGTCGTGCCATATAGCTACTCTGATACGAAACAACTTCACTTTTTCTTAAATCATACCGCATACACTGTCTTATTATTATTATTATTATTATTATTATTATTATTATTATTATTATTACTATTATTATTAACATTATTACAAATAGTGAATTATCATTAAGAAAATGTTTGACGAAATGCATCAACAAATTAAATAATTGAAACTACAATTTATGATCTTGATATGGGCAAGAACTCATGCGTATCAATCAACCAGAAGAAGTTTTTACACATTAACATAATTCATTTATCAATGTGGTGTTTTTAAATATTTAAATCTAGTATTGAAATGCAATTTTAAAGAACGAAGGCTTTTTCACCAAGGAGTTAGATCTACATGACATTAATAAGATGTTTAAGAGACATAATAAAAAACACGAGTTTTAGTCAAATTCTCACCTCAAACAGTATTTAATCCCATTGTTCCACAATGCTAATATAGCGATGCTTCACATTCTTTGGCCTATAAATAGCACTACACTAGTGATAGTGGTAGTAGTATTAATGGTGGTGGTGGTGGCAATAGATGCAGTCTATTAATAGTAATAATAGCCGCAAATAGTAATAGAAATTGTAGTTGTAATTGCAATTCTAGTTGAGGTTGTAGTTGTACTACAGTGGGATTATCTGTTCTTGAGCCAGTTTTCACGCTAGCTACTGAACACAAGTACACTGTCGTTTGCTGCCAAACGATGTTAGGCAAGGCCGGTTATAAAATAAACTTATCCATGCTTGTCAAAGGATTCACTTGAAAAATCTTACTTATTTAGAGCAGATGTTGTAAATGATCTCTTTCGGCAAGTTCGCCCATTGTCTTCAGCCGATCGAAAAATCCAGCGACAGTAATCTAAACTAGTGCCTTTATCTCTAGAATTAAACTGGTGTACTGAAGTTGTTGTGTATTGTTTTTAATTTAAGCTATTTTGTTCCATTTCGTGCTGATGATTTAAACACTCCAGTCTCTTCGGAAAGACTTTTAAATGATTTTCTTGGCGTGTGTTCTAATTGTTCAACTATCTCGCCTATTTTCTGCTCTGTTAAATCTCAATGTTTCACGTTTCGTGTTTCAAGCAATTTTCTCGAGTCTCTCAAAATTATCACAAGCCTTCGCACAGTTTCCTCTACTCGGAATATGAGATTAAGGAAATGTACCTCTGTACAGATTTATTGTCCTACCAACTGACACAATTTAAACAAATATTTCTTACAGAAACACTCTTTTGTATAGAATATTTCGTATGCAGCATTTCAATATCCTCGTTACAAAGACTGTAAGTCTATACAGTACTGGATTATTTACACTGTAAATAAACGTTATTTATCTCACAATGACAAAAACACTAAAACGTCATGCAAATGTAAGCCCATTTACTTAGTGCAGAACTGATTGAATGCTGCTGAATAGCCAGGGTATTCAAATGACAGTAGCTTGATCTTGCTGGTTGACGAGATATTCACATATGATAACATCGGAGAAGCTGAATCACGAACGAATAATCCCACTTTGGTAGATGTAGTAGTACTTGTAACAATAACAATATTAGTTGTAATAACAGTAGTAATAGTTGTAGTTGTACTATACTCAGCGCATTTCGAACTGGTGGATCAAGGTCAAGGTCAAGCAATGCATTTTCCATGTGTGGTTACCCCCAATCCTGGACCATTCTATTCAAATGAAGTAGGGACAGCCGGGATTACCAGTGCTTCAGTTCACAGTTCAGTTCAGTGACTCGTACGTGGTTAATACGTTCGTAAGTGACCTTGATCCGCCAGTTCAAAATGCTCTGAGTATAGTTGTAGTTGTGTAGTTACTCATAGTAATTGTAGTGGCGGTAACAATAGTTGTTACAGTATTAGTGGTGGTGGTGGTGGTGGTGGTTGTAGTACTTGTAGTAATACCTGTAGTTGTAGATGTGGTAGGTACTACTTGCAGTGGTAGATGTGGTGAAAGTAATAGTAGTAATGGTAGTATCAGTAGTAGTAGTGTTATTTAGTCAAATTTCCGAAGACAGATCTGAAGCTCAAAAGTGATACCAACACGGCATCAATTATGAGGCAACTAGGCCAGGAGATAACGGGCTAGGATGGCCAGTTGCTTTGCCCCTCCGTTCCATACATCGCCGATCAGCTACATATTACACTAATCAGACTTCAGATGCATACAAACAATTGTTATTCCTCCAACACATCGCCTAGTGAGATGTACTGTCTGATAACAGATGTACATATTGTGAGTTTTATTAGTTACAACAATGTAATTTATTCGTCACAATAATAATTCCTTTCTACAATTCATCTTAAACGCTCTCGTCAACAATTGGATCTTCACTCAACACAGTATTCGTTATAGCACTCCACCGACGACAATGACAATTTACTTGGACTATTACGCACAACAATGAACTGTTAATCTTAACTAATATTTACAAAGCACTATTTACAAATCAGAACTACCAGTTCTCAGTTCACAGTTCTTCTATCTCAGTCACTCGAGTTCACAGTATCTCGAACCACAGACCTTCAGAGACAGTTCACTGTACTCGAACTCGGGTCCCTCCAACTGCGGTCCACTGCACTCGAACTCAGGTCCCTCCAACTGCGGTCCACTGCACTCGAACTCAGGCCTTCGGATGCTGACGCAGATGCGGACGCACACTCGAGTCGAACTCCGGTACACAAGACTGGCTTGCTTGCTCTGGCTTTCTCACTGACTGGCTGACTAATCAACTGAAAACTGCTGTCGTTCCTTCGCGTCCGTAATTTATAACCACAGCGACGTAGCCTCGAAGGTTCCACGCGTCTCTAGAGATGGCACTCCAGAGAAATCCAGAGCCCTCTCCTCTCTACCAGCACCAGATGCGCGCGCAAACTCGTCGCGTTGACGTAATACACCCTCTCTCTTCTCTCCACCGCGCGACGTCACTCAATGTTCCGTGGAGCCTGTGCGATCTGCTTTCTTGCGGGACGCTGGTCGTGAGTTCGAATCTCACGTCACTGTCACATTGCTCCCTCCTTAGGACTGCTCGTCTCGGGCAGTCCCTTGGTAGGCTGCTAATCGGTCCAGATGCACCACCATCATCTTCCCTCGAGGTTGTCGCTGGATGCGGTACACCACGTCGTTGATCCGGGTCACCACGCGGTATGGTCCATCCCAGGCACGCTGCAGCTTTGGTGATTTCCCTTTGGTCCTGGTAGGTCGATACAGCCACACCAGGTCGCCCTCCTGGAATCCTGCAGAGTTGGCTAGTCTGTCGTAGTGCACTTTCATCCTGTCGCTGGCCATCTTGAGGTGCTCTCTGGCCAGTTGGTGAACTCCATTCAACTTCTCGGTGAGTTCTGTCACATAGTCAGTTGCTGGCTGGTCGGCGCTGGGTGGCGTGCCAAACAGCAGATCGCAGGGCAGGCGCAGCCCTCTCCCAAAGACCATGTTTGCCGGTGTCATCCCTGTTGTATCGTGGACCGAAGCTCTGTAGGCCAAGAGGAACAGTGGGACCCTGGCATCCCAGTCTCGTTGATGGTCACCATAACGTCCCTCCAGGGCCGCCATTATCTCAGCGGCTGTCCCATCTTCTGGAACGCTGTGAAGAATCTCCGACGCCTGTCCCTGAAGCGCGGCCAGCAGCTGAGTGGTTTTCTCTGCTGGCATCCACCCATTGTGCTCTGCGATGGCCTCGAACTGGCGACGGAATATCGCCCAAGACGTCGTACCGTCGAACTTCGGCGTCTTGACGTTGTGATGTCTGGCTGAAGGCGATGATTCCGCAGGGCCACTATATGGAGTCCTCAACTCTGTGGCCGCTTCTTGCATGGCACGTCGAACCTCCTCGGCAACTATCTGTTTATGTTCTCTAGCCTGGCGATCCACCAACGCGAGGATGTGCTTGTTTCCTACAGCATGTTGGTCCATCAGCACACACGTTTCCTCTTGACGACGTTCGAGATCACGGATTTTGCCGTCGAAATGGTCTACATCCTGTCTCAACTCTGCTACTGTCTCGTTTATAGTTGTAAAATTCTGGTTTAGTTTATCCAAATCGGCCTTAAGTTCGTCTTTCACGATGGCGACAATTCCATCTACGTGGACCGAAACGCTTTCAATTTGCGTAGTGACGTCATCTTTCACTTCGCTTATGTCGCCTTTCATCTCCGTTTTCACTTCACTTATATCGTTCTTCAACTCACTGATGTGCTTGTTCATTTCGTCTTTCATTTCTGCTTTCATTTCCGCGATGGCTTGCAGGATCTGCTGTAGGTTCTCCATTGTCGATAATGTCCCGATTCTGACACCAATGTAACTTTTTTTAACTCACAACAGGATTTTATTCTTCCAACAATAATAATTCCTTTCTACAATTCACCTTAAACGCTCTCGTCAACAATTGGATCTTCACTCAACACAGTATTCGTTATAGCACTCCACCGACTATTACGCACAACAATGAACTGTTAATCTTAACTAATATTTACAAAGCACTATTTACAAATCAGAACTACCAGTTCTCAGTTCACAGTTCTTCTATCTCAGTCACTCGAGTTCACAGTATCTCGAACCACAGACCTTCAGAGACAGTTCACTGTACTCGAACTCGGGTCCCTCCAACTGCGGTCCACTGCACTCGAACTCAGGTCCCTCCAACTGCGGTCCACTGCACTCGAACTCAGGCCTTCGGATGCTGACGCAGATGCGGACGCACACTCGAGTCGAACTCCGGTACACAAGACTGGCTTGCTTGCTCTGGCTTTGTCACTGACTGGCTGACTAATCAACTGAAAACTGCTGTCGTTCCTTCGCGTCCGTAATTTATAACCACAGCGACGTAGCCTCGAAGGTTCCACGCGTCTCTAGAGATGGCACTCCAGAGAAATCCAGAGCCCTCTCCTCTCTACCAGCACCAGATGCGCGCGCAAACTCGTCGCGTTGACGTAATACACCCTCTCTCTTCTCTCCACCGCGCGACGTCACTCAATGTTCCGTGGAGCCTGAGCGATCTGCTTTCTTGCGGGACGCTGGTCATGAGTTCGAATCTCACGTCGCTGTCACAATATCAATCAGAATCTCAATCAGAAACAGTAGTATTAATGGCAGTAATAACTGTAGCACTGTAGAATAGAATACTAACCGATTTCAATATCTTCATTAATCTTTCTTTGAAATACGGGGACGCTTGGATACAATCTCATAGTCTCCTTGATTACTTGCTCGAGGTATTTCATTTCTTGTAGATCACTAAATTGAACATCTCGGTCTGAGTTTCCTAAAATGCTATCCAGCTCACACACAACTTTCTCCTGCAACACAAAATTGTTATATTAAAAATATTTCTTTCTCTTCGTTCATATTGATTTTTCATTTGATAGAAACGTCCTTTATAATTCAACATTTCATAAAATGTATTTCCATATTAATTAAACACTCCATTCGTTTCTTGATAATACACTATATTCAACGTAAGAAATAATATTGAGTTTTAAAAACAATGACTATTACCATGTAGAATTTGTCTCCGAATTACGACGACTGAGGTAATATGTACGAGTATTTATCTCCAGATGAAAGTCAGTAAGCAGTAACCAAAATTATGGTTACGAGAACTTCAAGGCATGTTTTGAAGTAGTAACGGCATAAATAGATAGGCTAACAAAACAACTGAAAATGGTATTTATATCTCACTAAATTGAAAATTATGTAAGTGTCTGGGAAAGAAACGCGTTCAAAGGGAGGTTCCTCTTCGAATACCAAATAATTTTGTCATTCACATTTATTTTTCTTTTTTTATGGAGGAGGAACTCGAAGACTAGCACCGCAGCCTCGAATGGGTTTATTGTGCCTTAATCACTCCTTTAGCTACTTTATAAATTATTATGGAAATCGTAATTCGGCTATGTGGTGACATCTGTCGTTTCAGCCATGTAGGCTTAAGGGTCCATTGAAGTTCCACTATACTGCCCTTCCGCTCCCTCCGAAAGGCTATTACGCCTCCTCATCTATGCGCCAGTCACAAAACTACATCACGCCGCATCGTTTTGAGTGAATATTATTGAAATTATGAATGTTGAAATGGAGAGCGACGACGGAATAATGAAGGAAAATGGGAAAACCCACAGAAAAGCTTTGAGGAAATTTGGCTTTGTCCAACAAATATCGGGATTTGAACCCCAGTCTGCAGTCATCGTAAGCCAACTGAGCTACTAAAGCAATTTTCATATACTTATAGAGCATTCAGTAGATTTTTTTTTTTTTTTTTTTTTTTTTAATGAAATGAAAGCGTCAAAGGTGATCGATAATCTTTGTTCTTTGATTTGTATAAAAAACCGTCGTTTGTAAGAAAAACCTCTCCCCGTGGTACGATTTGACAACTTCACATCAATTGATCAATTTCAGAACACACACACTATTTGACTCAACGCTTCATCACACGAACGCACCCACACAACAGGCAGAGATGTTGAAATGACGCCAAGACACAGAAGGCTCTGAGGATGGTGTGAAGTAACATCGAAACAGCTGTAAGCTGCACATGCTTACAACATAATTAACACGAGTAAGTTCGCCATTTAATCAAGTATTTATATTCAAGTGTTAAAAGTAGTGTACGAAAGATTCAAAATAGAATAACATAGCTGTATTTTATATTGTACAAACGATCTATTTCGGTTTTTAAGGCAATTAACATAATATTAATAGACGGAAAGGACCTTTTAAATCAGAAATTGCATGAAGGAGACGAGTCAGTGTTCTTTTTGAGCAGTGGCTATACCTGTTTCTCAAAATCACGACTCGTTTGTTATTACTAATTGTGCAAAGTATCCTTGGTTAAGTGACATTAAGTTGAGTACCCGCCTTTGGATAAGAAACGTAGACTTCCCCCAAAGTGTGATAGCTAGGTTTATGGTGATATCGCACTTCTGTTACCGTACTTCATTCAGTAAGCTAATATCTACTGTATATAATTACAACATTATTTTATTTCGATATCCCATTTTGAGTACGGGAAGAACATTTGATACTCTTCAGTCTTGTTTCGAGTTTTGATATGCAAATTTCAGGGGTATTCTTTTCAATTTAAAAAGGGTGCATTTTATTAGTTTTATATTAATACCGTCTATAGCAGGAGTTTTTCTATTTTTAAATTTATCTAGTGCTTATGCTAATTCAGTTAACTTCACTCTTGTTCTTTAAACTGCTGGATCCATTCTTCACCTGATATGACTTCGATATCCGCTTTATCTCTGTCTTCCTGGTTTTGGTATTTAATCATTTCATATGCATTTGTTTGCCTTCCATGAATATCATGTTCAATGTTTGCAACATACTTGTCTCCTCTTTCTTCTTTGCAACTGTTACTTCCTTTTTCGTTTGTGATGCTATAACTTTATAGGTCTACTCGTATGTGAGTCTTCTTGCTATTTGATCTGTAAGCATTCCAGTATGCTGAACTTTTATTCTTCTATCGAATTTTTAAGTTAATAATTCCATATGTTAAATCTTCTTCTCTCTTCTTCTTTTTTTTTCCTTTTCTTTTTTTTATTATCTTGATATGTTACTTAATCATTTGTATTTGTATGCCATTTAGTACGACTTTGCTAATCAACATTTTATGTCTTGTAACCCACATGTATTCTCCTATTAGTATATTAACTGTATAATATATCTCAAGTGAATTATCCGTCGAATTTATCTCGAGCATTTTAGGTCTTATAAATTGTGTGTTTGTGTGTGTGTGTGTGTGTGTGTGTGAGTGTGTATATTCCCCTTATGTTATGTAACTGATTTTGATTAGGGTAAACTAGGGTCTGTTGGACAGTCGGCATGTTGGACACTCTGTACTTTAACGTGTTACCTCGCCACTTGTGGGCACCACATTCTGCTAGAAGTCAATGACGGAAGTAGCCACGAGTGGGTCATTGACTTCTAGCAGAATGTGGTGCCCACAAGTGGCGAGGTAACACGTTAAAGTACAGAATGTCCAACATGCCCGACTGTCGAACAGACCCCAGTTTACCCTATGTGTAATTTTCTACTTTACTTTATATGTTATTTAACCGAACTTGATTATTTGTAATTTTATATTATGTAACTGATCTTGACTATTGTAATTTTCTACTATATTTTATGTAATTTCTAAGGTAGTTTCTTTTGTGTTGTTTTGTAATCTAATTTTGTATTTCATGTATATTATTGAAACCTGGTTGAGTGGAAGAGAAGGCCTCATGGCCTTAACTCTGCCAGGAAAAATAAACCTACTACTAAACCTGCTACTATTTTCGTTTTTCCTTTTGATCCCAGCTCCGAGACA
This sequence comes from Periplaneta americana, assembly GCF_040183065.1. NCBI lineage: Eukaryota > Metazoa > Arthropoda > Insecta > Blattodea > Blattidae > Periplaneta > Periplaneta americana. The sequence continues at coordinate 131,168,704 of NC_091131.1, read as the reverse complement.
TTTACTTTGTTTTTTATATAACTTAATATTTTTCCACTCCTCCTCAATATTGATAATTTCTTCATATTCAGTAATATATCGAGAAAGTCTCTTCTCATATGTTTCTAATATATGACTCTCTTAAGAGATGGATTAACCAGCACTTCTCTCGACATGTTTCTTATTATGATGTTTTGCCCATCTTGTTCTCAATTTTATATTTTCTTCTCCCAAATAATGATTTGACCTGATACCTGCCCTTTTACATGCCCTTACATCTTCAAGCAGATTCCACATTTGATCAATGCATACAAAATAATCAAAGGACTTACGTACACATGCGTTAGCAGAGATTAACGATAATCGAAACAGGATGGAGGAAACGTGTGGTAAGCAGGATGATGACCATATTTTGCTACCTACTGCAGCTCCCAAAATTAATAACGATGCTGTGTTGGTACCCGACTGGCCGAAATTGTATGAGAAAATTTCATCCCTCTTGAAGACTCGAACCAGTGCTCATTCCGGTAACGCTATTCCGAGGCAATGCACCACGATGATCTCTAGGTCACATGTTGCATTGGAAACAATCATCGCATAGGGCGCAAATGGGCGAATATGAGCCCAGGTGGATTCATGCTTGGTCCGGCCCCAAAAAGTCAAGCATAAATTTGTAGTGATTATTCAAGTGAATTATTTCCGTTGTACCTGTATATCTTGATGTTTTGCCAATGCCCAAAGACCGAAGGAAATTCCGGATGCAGTTGTATCATGTCCCTGTAACATAGAAATGAACATAATGAGCTTAATTAATGCATAGAAGTAAAAATAAAGGGTCTAAATTCATCACATAAATTAAATTAGGCCATTTACAATTACAGAATTACAGCTAGCATTACCCTGATACGCAACAAATACGTTATTTTCCTGCAGTTTGTTATGAAAAATTCTTATTCATAACCATGAATAAATTGTGGGCATAATTAATATGACCCATTTCCTGAATAGTTTCCAATATTGTACGTGTACATTTTTAGTAATGACTTAATCATTTTACAAATTGTCTTATTTCTATGCGTGAATCGACAACGTTCATTTTAATTTATTAAATTTTCATTCATTTTGAGTCTTCAACTTTATTTTTGTTTCATGTGTAGACAGTATGCAAATAAAATGGATTCACACACCAATCACAACAAAAGCATGATTTCATAAACGTTAGAATGACTGATAGTATCAAAGCCCTACTTTCATAACAATTATAATGGTGTGAAGATTACGGCAGAAGTTTTCCTACCTTAGTTAAGTTGTGCCCATCCGAATGCTCTTCCTCAAATTAAAAGTACTGGCGCAGCCATTAGTCCATGTGAGGAAAACAGAACTATACTATTGCCCAGATTACGAAGAATTTCCACTTCTCACCTCAAAAATGAATGTGTTGACCTCGTCTCGTATATCCTTATCAGTGAGTTTGTTGCCTTCCAATGATGACAAAATCAGCAAGTCTAGGAATGCAAGTCGACGTTTTGCACCTGCGCACAACACGAACGTGGTATAAGTATGTTTTCTGTGTAACCTCCATCTTGTCTTAGAAGACAAAGTTCACAAGATAAATAATTATTTTAAGGAACTGTGGAATTATGTGAAGCAACTTAACACATGGACATAGAAACCATTTTATGTAATACTACGGTGAGTCATATTTATCTCTCGCGTACGAGCCATTCATGTGTGGTCAGCTTAGGTTTCCTCATTGTCGAACCATAACCTCTTGCCTATTTGTAGTTGTATAGTTTTGATTAATAGTGGCATGCACACAATTTCATAATGAGTAATAAACCGTTACAGGAGTTGTTCTAAGTTATATGCGTCTGCATAGAAACATTTCCGACATCTTTTGTTAAAGTTTTCATTCATATCCAACTCTTATAATTTCTGTAGTTACATTGTCTTTAATTACGTCTAGTGTGAACATTATTCTTGTAGACTCAATTTTTTAGGGTTCCTTCAAAACAATTCTCGCATAAAGTAAGATCTGGAGAACGTGTGAGTCATAACCCCCATCAAAAAATCTCCTTGATTAATTCGAAGGAATCCCAGGCAGTGGGCAAAGTGTCAGAATCTTATTGAAAACATGCATTGTGTCTCATTATTTGTTAACATTTAAAACGACGCAAGTATTTTTGTGTGGTTCCTCTCTAAACTTACTGTGTCTTAAAAAATATGGACTATATTATTCTGCTTGCAATTACAACACGTCAAGCGCCAATTTCCTTTTTCATGCAAAGGAACTTCGTGTATTAGCCGGGAATTATTAGTGCTCCAATATCTAATGTTTTGTGAAGCAACATGAATGAAATCATACCAACACGATTTTGGTCTTCCTAACTTATTACATTAATTTCTTTTCTTTTCTTCCCTCCTCTCTCTCTTTTTATTTCTCTGCCTGTCTCTCTGTCTGTCTGTCTGTCTCTCACTTGCTATATGCACACTCAAAATTATACTCTTTTACGTTAATAAGTAAAACGGTAGCGTGATTACAGAGTACAAAGTAATGTATGATGTAATATGTTCCGTCGAACCCCGGCCACTTAGTCACTCATAATGAGTACACCACTATACTTGATGTTGGACATTGTCTCTAGTGACGCGGTACACGAGGGTAGGCCAACAAAGGGGAACACAGTAGGTAGAACTCAAAAAGAGAGGGATTCAATCCGGCATCGGAACTTGAATCCGGTGTGGCTTAGGCCGCTCCCTGACAGGTCGGTAAGAGCATCGGTATTACATCAACACGGTAAGCGCTCTGCATGCCGAATCAGTGTCGCAGCCATATACTGTATTTGTTAGCAACTTCACACGGATCGGCATGCAGCCTTGCTGTACATTTCTCACTCGGAAAGCAGCATTTACCGAGTGAAGTTGTGAATATTTCTATTTGTAATAAAGAACATTTTAGGACCATTCAGTGAATGATAAATAAAATAAACACACATTGCCAGTTCTAAAGACCAGTGCATAGTAATCTATTGTTAAAAGTGACTGTTCAAAAAGAATTATTCATTATTCATTGTTAATTATTAAAACAACACTGATTCTATACACATTTTTGCAGTATCTTTGGGCATATCTATATTTTATTTTATACACGACAATGATAATGCCATGGAAGTGATGCACGGGATTTATGATGTAATTAGCTAAGTGATTACGTATGGTAGCTGCAGATGATGATGATGATGATGATGTAGTTGAATAATATGAAGGAAGCAGCACAAGCAATGAAATGATCCCATTTGGTGATCTGAATGATAAAATGAAAATTAATATCATTTTCTGTTTTGCTTAATTTCAGTAAAGTTATTATTTCATTAATTTCTACTACACTTAGGGACTATCTATTAGTTAGATACCTAAATTTATATGATAGAATATGTTGTATCACCAACTGGGATACTGTTGTATACTCTTACCGTACTCCTACATTATACTGTATTTATCATTTAATAATACATTATGTTATATAGAGGTAAACTTATTTATACATATAACTTATAACTAGGAATACCACCTGGTGACAAAATATGTGTTTTGGCAACAGTAGAAACATCAAACAATTGGTAGCAACGACAATGACAGGAAGTTTAATATCGCGATAGTGAGATTACGACAATATCTTACGTAAAATGTCGCGAAGAACCTGGAGACGTAGTCAATGAGCACAAAGATGGAGCACAAATAGAGCCATTAGGTTAGTAGGTAGGTAGGGAACTTATGGCCTATCCTGTACGTGTAATTGTAATACTGAATTTAGTGACACTTTTCGGATTTAAATAAATATTAAACGTACTGAATATTGGTAACATGTTTTTTTTTTGTATTCACATACCTTAATGTTATTAGCAACCTTTCTTCAGCACTGACACATTCCCTCATGTTTGTGTTCTGTCTATTAATGGGTGGACTGATAAGTTGACCAAAATCTTGAAATGTCCTCTTTGTCATTCTGTACATTGACAGAATTTTTCATCTAGTGTCAATTCTCGTGCTGCTACGAACAACCTAAGTTGATATTTCTTTCAATGTACGGATGTACCCAATATCGTTTCCTTTTCCTTCGTAACCTTAAATATACATAGAACGCAATATCTTCTTCGTCACTAGACAACATATCCTTTAGAAGTTTAAGTAAGTACTGAGAATTTAGAAAATGTGCAGTGGAGTGATGCAGAGAAAAACACATTTATGCCTCAGACATGTCGTACCGTGAGAGACTCCAGTGCGGTGCAACATCATTCAAACAAATGTTGCACACCTGCTGTACCGACCCGTCAGGGAAGGCCCTTAGTGAATAAAGCGCCAGCACGTAAAGCTGGAAACCCGGGTTCGAATCCCGGTGCCGGAGAGAATTTTTCTCTGTTCTACCGATTCTTCATGATATGATATGATATGATATGATATGATATGATATGATATGATATGATATGATATGATATGATATTGATATATTTATTCCAACAGTTTATATCAGTCGTGATGGTCCTTCACATTTCTGTATAGAGTGCCATCACTCTCTTGGAAACATATTCTGCTTAGGTTTTTTTTTTTATCATCCGGTTATTACATATAAATGGCCCAGATCATTTTTCTACCACTTTTCTCATCTATGTTTCACCTCCCTTCTTTTTCTACTTGGAATGAAATGGAATGGAATTTAAGTGAGGGGGGCACTGATGGCCCAGCACTGCGACCTGTTGAGATCTATTGCGCTAACCCTCGATATGGAATGAGTGGCGTGCCATAGATCCCTTACGCGCACCAACCCAACCACATGACTCCCTGACGACCAGTCCCTATAGCCAACAGAAATCCATATACCATTCCTGCTTCGGCAACTTCCCCCAAGGCCCCCTGTCGGTCCAAGACGAAACTCCTCCCCCGACTAAGTCCGCCTCGGGTGCTCGTTGCTCTTTTTCTACTTACTCCCTCCCTTCCCTATTTGTCCACCTTATTCTTACTAATCTCATTTAACTAAACACTCACTTCTCTCAATTCCTTATTAATTGTTCCCAGCATTGTTTACATGAAGTTGAACTCTTCCATAATTGTCATCCTGTTTATTTCGCTTAAATCACTAACGTTCATTGTTCACTTATTCCCATTAATCTAATCTGTATATTTTCAGACGAAGTAGTTTCATTACATTTACATTCCCACTTTTTTATTATATTTGGATCACTACTTACTTTTCACCACTCTCTGGCTATTACTCCTAGCTTTCTTATTCTTTTTCACTATTATTAGACGGTAGTCTTTTTAGTCACCATCACCATTTTCACTTCAACGCTTTCCTATGTTTTGTCACTCTTGCACCAACCTCTTAAGTTACAACTTTTCTGCCCTTACTTCTTTCCACTGACATACCTCTATTCGGTGTCCCTAACATTACTTCATCCCTTCCACTTCTTGCAGAATTTTTACTTCTTATCTCACTTTCTTCTTCTCTCGGTCCCTTTTGTGATTGCTGACTCATATATTCTTCCTGCTTGTTTTGTTTCATGAACTCTTTCAGCTCGTCTCAACTCTTCTATGCCATCCTTCGGATCTCCCCTGTCTACATAATGCCATCATCATTATTTTAGTGCAAGTCTTCTTTCTTTCCCAATCGCTTGTTGACGTCATCCTCGTCTGCCGCTCTTGCTGCCCTTTGCATTTTCATACTGTTCCCTGTTCTTTCTCCCTGGTTGCCGAAATCTGCTGACTTTCATTTCATCGTTTGCTATCCTTACCTGTGTAATGACCTCTCCACCTTCTAGTTTTCCTGCTAATTCTTCCATCGTATGTTTTACTACAATTATTCTTATCTCCTCTTTCAGGTCTTTTTTTTATCTTTTCATTTATATGTGTCCCTGTCTCCATGGTTCAAATTTTCCAAACACAATTCAACTTCTAACATCTCCTCATTTATCTTTAGTTTGTCTCTGTATAATCTATTTTTTCTTGCAGCCTCCATAAAAGTAATCATCCTGCATCTTACTTCATATTCAAAATCGTGTTCCAGCCTAATATTTGAGTCATTTAAGTTCTTTCGTTTGTTCAAATTTTTTTTCTTTTGTGCTTATAATTGAGAATTTTATTAAAATAGGTATATTTACATTTTTGCCGATTCTGTATGCTTATTTTATTTGCCCACCACTCACATCAATCCTGAACCAATCCAAGCACACTTTCATTACAGTCTCGTATATTTCCAATGCCTATTCATTGCCCTTTTTTCGATTCCAAAAATGTTAAGTTCTTCTTCTCTTTTCGTCGTCTAGATATTTCAACTTACTTTTCATTTGGTCATTTTTCCTCTGTAGAGTTTCCAACTTCTTGTAGATCTCTTCAATGTTTGCTTCAAGGTTTACTACTGCTTGACTATATTCTTCAATATTCGCCAATATCATACTGTTACGCGATATCGTGGGTCAATGCCTTTACTACAATGTTTCCTCACTGCCGACACCCCTTCGCACACATGTTAAACGATTATTAATAACAGGTGGCCAGGTACTAGGATCCCATAAATCACATTCTACTGTCAATTCAGCACAGTTGCTAGCTATTAATCGGTAAATTATCCCCTCAACTTGATTTCGGCAAAGAACCTTTCCTTTCATCCCGGAATAATTTCAAACAAACTTCAAACTCCCCATCTGGGTCTTCATCTTCCATTTCGATTTCGTTCTTACTGTCTGGAAAAAGTTCCGAACCGATTTATGCTGATGCAGTAGGATCACTTTCGTCTAACTTTACGAGTTCCGGCGTGGAACCTCGTAACTTTCCTTTTCTTGTCATTTTCATTCTTCCTTTTGCGATAATAAGCATCAGAGAGACGTTTAGTTTTTCTGTCAGACGTCTTCAAATCTATAATAATAATAATAATAATAATAATAATAATAATAATAATAATAATAATAATAATAATAATAATAATAATAATAATAATAATAATAATAATAATAATAATGATGATGATGATAATGATGATAATAAATTAATAAATAATAATTTTCTTCTTACTGCACAACATATTAATACGTTGTAAAGACGCAAACTTATCTTAAGGCTTTCTGTGCGGATTCCTCCATACTTTAACTGTTATCTACGCTGAATATAAATCAAATAAAAATAAATAAATAAAGTTATAAATCAATGAAAACACTAAAACGTACCTTTAATATTTTATTCTTAATAGCAAGTTGCTCTCCACACTGTTCACTATCAAGTATTAATGAATTTTATGCAGTGGCTGGAAATGTTGAAAACGATCGACGAAAGATTTTATTGTTGGATGAATATTCAAACTGTGTATATTTTACATCATTCTGTTTTTAGAGAGAGAGGGGGGGGAGAGTGTGTCTACCCGCTTCACGTCGGATAGATGGCAGGACTTTGACTCATTTTCAATTTGTACACCACTTCGGCGGGCCACGCTGTACTTGATGTGTAAATTCAACTGTGAATCAAATCCGCTGAATGACGGTTGACAGCGAAATGTCACAGGCATTGAGGCGGAAATTTTGAACAAAATCCCTGTAATAGCTCAAGAGAAATCGCTGCTTATAGACTGACGATAATGTCCAAAACAACTTTTCGGTATCAGAGTGTATTTGCGCGAAAATCTGGAAGTCGATTTTTGGAATAAACCCTCTCTTCTCTTTATACTAGTACGTAATATTATGACGAGGAGAAAGGTGATTTTTATTTAATTCTAAATATCTCAACTGGGCCTAAAAATATGAGTACGTTAAAAAGAACACAAAGCACAGAAATGGCTTTTTGAAAAATAAATTGAAATGAAAACAAATATTTTTGTCTTATAGACAGATTAACATATTAATGGTATACAGTAGGATTGAATAAACTTACTAGTACTCCTATCGCAAGGTTAACATCACGGATACCATATAGAATGGCTTCACGATTCACGTCTACGAAATTTCCATACTGACCAGTATGGTGTGTTTAATAATGGTGCACTAAAAGGAATGTTGTAACAGTGGTAATAACTTTTCCACAAACTAAGCACTATTTCCACTTTCCACCTCCTAAAATATCATTTTATCACAGAGGATTCAATTGAGATTCTGAGCGTCGTTTAATGTCACTTGTGCTAGTAATACTGTAACTGACTCACGAAAGCACTGTTTATGAAGAGTGTTGATCGATTAAATATTTTAGTTGGCTATGATGTTTTTCGAATAATGGCTTCAACGAGAGAAGAAAGTCAAGAGCGCCTATAGAGGTTAGCAATATTTTCAGGGCAATGCACACGAGTGAAAGCACTCAGTGCACGCGTTGCAAATGCACAAGAATGCCCATCTCTGGCTCAGAGGTTAATCTGGAACCTCAGTTGAGACCTTTGCCCACAGAGACATCTTCCCGTAAATAATGGGAACTAGGTGGAGGAGAAACAGTTCGTCGGTAATTTTGTCTTGTTAGATTTATTTTAAATATGGTTAGTATGAAAGCAATTAGGGCAGGATTACAGGCAATGGTTTATCTTTGTAGTGTGCTGTCTCTACTTACCATATGTATCCTCTTCAATGGTTTGTGACCCTCGAAGTTTAAATTCTTCCATTAGCTCCTTCTTTCTGGTACTAATTACATATCCAGTCATGTTATGTAGAACTGATAAACAATGTCTGCTTAATTTTCCATATGATGACAAATTGAATAGGAAGTCGGGGTAAAGCCATGCTTTTACAGTTCTCAGTATTATTATATCAGATATGCTGTAAAATAAGAAAAAATGGTTTATAATAAAATACAACGTGACGTTGTTTGATGCAACAAATATTGTACCTGAATGTGTATCATTAGTTGTCATCTTTTACTCTAAATCATTACTATTCCAAGTTTAAAATAGAGAAAACAAGTGTAAAAAGATATATATATATATATATGTATACGCACGCACACACACACACACACACACACACATATATATATATATATATATATATATATATATATATATATATATATATACACACACATTTCCTGAAATAAGTAGCTTGAAGTTTCCCTAAAAGATGTGACGAGTCTATTAAAAAATAAGTCCATTAATAAAACTATTATTCTTAAATCCTTAAACCTACATAACCTATAATTCAATAATATTTCACAGTTGTTGTAAAACTTCTGAAACAATCAATACAGCTTCATATATGTGAGGCATTGATATTAGAAGGATATAGTTAGAAAATAATGTCAATAGTAATTAATTTTCATTGGCTATAAACATTTCCATTCGAAAACAAAACAAAATTGACAACTACAATGAATGAATACTGAAAGCAGATTATTCGTAAAAATGAGGAGGAAGAAAGAAACATTCGTCAAACATTTTACAAATGACAGTCTTAAGACAGAACAGAAGATGATAGAAATGGTGTTTTAGCATCCACAAATTTAGAGGTAGATCTATTTCATTTCCAGTTTTGAAAATAAATAAGTTAGGAAAACTAAAACTGAAATCCCGTTCAATCACTTATTATACATATAGGTGATTATTTTGGTTAAAAAATAAATATTTGCAGGTAAAAGACCATATTCAGTATGAACCAATTTTACCCAAACTATTCTTGCTAACAACTCCTTGATTCTTCAAAAGGTAATGTTGATGAAAATCACGATGATGTCAAAGACAACTATATTTTGCATGGCATTAACGATGACTATGGTACTATTGATAACTATGACGATTGTGATGATGATGATGATGATTATTATTATTATTATTATTATTATTATTATTATTATTATTATTATTATTAATATGATGCTAATATTAAACAACTTCACATTTTATTGTAGTTTACAAAAGAATCTATTGCTACTACAGGTGGTACTTCTGCAGTTGTGTAAAAGAACACAAACATAAATTAATAACGAAACAAATTTCTGTAGACCGCGTTAATAAAGTCATAATTTTAGCCCCAATCCACTGACGGCTTCTTATCAGTTCATTCGATACACAGGAAATTGTTTGAAAGGAATGCTAATCTGAAGTTTATATCACAATGTTCTTCAAATATTTTGACTTTTAGTGTAAGACACTAATTTCTCACTTTCTACTATAACCGAGTAAACTTAATAGATCTCCTATTTCAAAAAGTCTGTGTTCAAGGTTTCCTCATGTTATTCCACTTGACACATCCAAAACAAATTTCTCCATTATGATATGAAAGTTCCTGAATATGAATCATATTTGAAGACAAAATGTGGAGAATATCCTCAAGTATTTGCAATTCATACATGAAAAATCAATTTCTGAATTTCGACATCAAAGATACGGAATAGATAATATTTTAGAAAGGCCGTGTGGAAAGTTTATTCAAGTATTTTTAATTTTATGACGAAAACAAATTTCTGAGTTTCGGAATCAACGATACTAAACAAGTCTCTTATATTCAGAAAATTGTGCGAAAGGTTTCTTCAAGTTCTTTCGCTTCCCATATAAATAATTAGTTTGTAAATTTCGGCATGAAGGAAACTGAATAGATATTTTCAAACGGATGTATGAAGGAGTTTTAAGTACTTTCGCTTCTACGTATATCAAAAACAATATTTGAGTTTCGGCATCAAAAATACTGAACACTGATTAGGTCTCATATTTCCAGAAGGCCGTTTGGAGGTTTTTCTAAGAACTTCCAATTATCATATGAAAAAGGAATTTCTGACTTCCGGCATCAAAAATACTGAACAGATCGCATATTTTCAAAGGGTTATGTGGAATAATTCTTCTATTACTTTATACTCTCATAACAAAAACTAAATTCTTAGTTTCGGTATCAAAGATGCTTAACATATCTCGTGTTTTCAAGAGATTTGGACTCTCACCTTGAGAGAGTAAGAGTAGTTAAAAGTGTTCAAGAATAAGGTCTTTAGGAAAATATAGGAGCTAAGAGGGATGACGCTACAGGAGAATGGAGAAAAAACTGCACGCATTGTATTCTTCACCTAGCATAATTAAGGACATTAAATCCTGACGTTTGAGATGGGCAGGGCATGTAGCACGTATGGGTGAATCCAGAAATGCATATAGATTATTAGTTAGAAGACCTGAGAGAAAATGACCTTTGTGGAGGCCGAGACGTAGATGGGAGGATGATATAAAATGGATTTGAGGTAGGTGACATATTATGATGCTAGAGACTGGATTAATGTTGCTCTGGATAGAGACCGATGGCGGGCTTATGTAAGGGCGGCAATGATCCTCCCGGTTCCTTAAAAGTCATTTGTAAGTAAGTAAGTTGTGGAGATTTGTTCAATTACTTCCCCTTCCATGCAGAAAACTAATTTTTGACTTTTGATATCAAAGACACTGAACAGGTCTCGTGTTTTTCAAGGCGCTGTTTAAAAGGTTTAGAAGATGTCAAAAACCCTTCAAATTAAAAAAAAAATCAAGTTTTGTAGAGCATTCGAGGAAGATTCATAATACTTTCACTGTCCTTTCTAAAATATTCTTTCTCTTCCATTCTGACGTTAATGATACTAAATGTATAGCCTACATATAAATTGTCAGCTAAATTTGTAACTCAGTTTTCACATCGTAATTTAATATCTCTGTTTTTCGTGTAATGAGAAGGAAATGTTACAGTTTAAAACTGCGTAGGCTATATTCTTACTCCTTTACAGCTTTCACAAATTCCGATGAGCTGTCTTGTTGAGCATTCACAGTTACACCCATCGCTGTCTCTGAAATGGAAATATATAATAATCAGAATCGTTTTGCAGCAAACAGTACATAAGAGAAACCGCAGAATTCAGACTTACCACTTATAATATCCAATGTATACGGAGTAATATAGTTACGAACATCGAACTCGGCACCATTTACGTGACTGGAAAGACGTTCCAACAAGATGAGTCCATTCTTGTTAAACACATCTACGTATTTTTGCAATATCTTGAAATGGAATGTAGGAGTTATAATCTTTCTATGTTTCTTCCACTTTTCTCCTATAAATACAGGAATATTCTTAATTAGTTTTATAATATTTAATGACTTCTAAGTGGAAAATGTTCTATGATATTGATATACAACATTATAGCTAATTGGAATAAAATGTAGTAACTCAGTCTGGGTGTGTATGGATGGTTATCAAATATACAGTATGTATCTTTTCACAATCAGTTGCTTGTTTACACTTGATATCCCCGTCTTTACAAAAACGAAGTTTGTTATTCTACATGCAAATCCCATAAATATCGCAGGCCTGAACATTTCGTTGTACCGTCACACTACAAGTGGTAATACTGTAATATATAATCCTTGCCGTCTTCTCTGCGAAGACGTTAATCATGAACTCACACACATATTTTTAATTGTTTGTTCTGTTAGAGCACATTTCGGACAACGTTTCTTCTTATTGAGAACGGAACCTTTTTCTCGACACTTACTAAATAATTTAACAACATACTGTTTCGTTGGTTGTGTAAACTCTGGAAAATTCCGCCGAAACACGCATAACCATAACTCGTACGATTTCTTGTTCAGTAGACATGTTTCACAGAGGAAAATTCTGTACTGTGTATCTACCATGGTTAAAACTACAGTCATTTGGGGTAACTTTGTACCAATTCTATCATATTTTTATATACTTACTTACTTACTTACTTACTTATTGGCTTTTAAGGAACCCGGAGGTTCATTACCGCCCTCACATAAGCCCGCCATTGGTCCCTATCCTGAGCAAGATTAATCCAGTCTCTATCATCATATCCCACCTCCGTCAAATCCATTTTAATATTATCTTCCCATCTACGTCTCGGCCTCCCTAAAAGGTCTTTTTCCCTCCGGCCTCCCAACTAACTCTCTATATGCATTTCTGGATTCGCCCATACGTGCTACATGTCCTGCCCATCTCAAACGTCTGGATTTAATGTTCCTAATTATGTCAGGTGAAGAATACAATGCGTGCAGTTCTGTGTTGTGTAACTTTCCCCATTCTCCTGTAACTTCATCTCTTTTAGCCCCAAATATTTTCCTTTAGCACCTTATTCTCAAACACTCTTAACCTATGTTCCTCTCTCAAAGTGAATGTCCAAGTTTCACAACCATAAAGAACAACCGGTAATATAACTGTTTTATAAATTCTAACTTTCAGATTTTTTGACAGCAGACTGGATGATAGAAGCTTCTCAACCGAATAATAACAGGCATTTCCCATATTTATTCTGTGTTTAATTTCCTCCCGAGTATAATTTATATTTGTTACTGTTGCTCCCAGATATTTGAACTTCTCCACCTCTTCAAAGGATAAATTTCCAATTTCTATATTTCAATTTCGTACAATATTCTCGTCACGAGACATAATCATATACTTTGTCTTTTCGGGATTTACTTCCAAACCTATCTCTTTACTTGCTTCCAGTAAAATTCCCGTGTTTTCCCTAATCGTTTGTAGATTTTCTCCTAACATATTTACGTCATCCGAATAGACAAGCAGCTGATGTAACCATATTTTTATGCTTATATAAAATAGTGTCTATTGAAATTGATATTTAAAAGTATATTATGTAAGAAAACAATTTATTTTATGCGTTGAGACATTTTAAACATTAAAAAATCATATTTTAAATAGGTGAAATGTGACATTTAATGGTTGTGAAATGTTACACGGCTAATTAGGGAAACTTTGTAATATATATGTGTTTTCCTATTAAATTCAATTTTATTTCATATGAAGTCACAAAAAAAAGTTTATTGAAAACGTAGAACGTTAACTATAATAATAAACTAATATACTAGCACTACAAAAGAAAATATAAACACAATTTTTATGTGTTTATTATCTACGTATATAGCTATTTGATATAAGTTATTTTTAATTCGCTAATCAAATCCTTCAACCTTAATATAATGAATTCATATGTGCCCCTTTTATTTACCAACTTATTAACTTTCTTTATTACTTTAAACTTATCAGGCCCCATCCAATGCACTCCCTTCTTGACCTTACAACCGACTGTTTCTGGAGATGGGACTATGCAGTTCAATGCCATTGATTGTAGACCTACCAGAAAACAGTGATCCTTTATATGAGACTATTACAAAGTAATCATAGCACAGATCTCCAACATTCTCGGTGAAAATTATTTCTATGTTTATTTTTCAAATTATTCACTAATGTTTTCTTTGGAATAGAATACAAATATGCAGCTTCTCGCTGACCAAGTTTTCCAGCGATTATATTATCATCTAGTGCCTGCTGTAGCGTTTCACTGAAATATCTTGCCTTTATTACATACTGTCTACTCTGTGGAAAATCCTTTTGAACTCTTGCCATCTTAAAATTTCAACGCATTATGGAAATCCATGGCTAATGTAAAAATTAGAACAGTAGTTGAAAAAATAAGACCAAGGAAATGTTATTAATAAGCCAACTATGCGGCACTTAGTAAAAAATTACTTCTTAAATATAAACTTAAAGTGTGTCTGTAGCAGTTCAATGTTACATTAATTTTATGTATTAATTGTGTCATGTTATTTAATAAACAAATTAATTATGTTATAATTAAGTTTAAATGCGTACAATGGAATCAATATTAGGCCTACCAAACAAACTTAGTAGCGATAAAAAGTAAGCCTGAAATCGAACCAAAATAGCACTGTCGGATTAAATTGACAGTTTACAATACATAGGATTATGTATCTCATGAGGTTGTTGTATTTTAAAGAAGAGAGGAAAAGCATTAGAATTTACAATATTGTAACGCTAAGATGAAATTATATACTTACAATATAAAATTGAAAATCGTTAATTAAACCAGCTACTATAAACATAATCCAATATTTATCCACGTGGAGCCATAAATATTCTTCAGGGACCGGGCATAATAGATAGAAAGCAAAGCATAGAGATCGTAGGTTATGGGGATGGCCTCAGTCCAAAGAAATCACACTTAGAAAATGTGAAATTAAATCTTCTAGTAAAATTGGGAACTGGTAGAAAGTTACCCCAAATGGCTGCACGTTTTTCTCAATACAGGTAAGACGAATAAAGTTACTAAGCGAGAATGGCTGTGTAAAGTTCAGCAGAATTGTCTCGCCGGCTTAGTGCAAGGAAAACCCATACATTGTGTTTTTCGCCGGCCTTAAAGCGGACAAGGAGCCGGGAAATCCCAACATGCCGCCCGTCAAAAAGCATATTCTTAGTGCGTTAAGAATGCCGACAACTTATGTTTGACTCGTTCTGTACAATAAAGTAGGCTCCGGTATTTAGTACAAAGCTATATTATAGACCATAAAACCAGCTTCATTGTGAAATACTGTATGGTAATAACTGCCGCTCATGTAAATCATTACCTATCAGTAATTATAAGTATATTGTTCATTTATACATAATTATATGTGAACAAGGTGCTTTGATGGGAATCTAGCCTGTGTACTCTCCTATAAGTTATAATAAATAAATAAATTAATTAATTAATTAATGAGCAAGTAAGTAAATAAACGAATAAACAAGTAAATAAACTATTAGATAAATAATCTAAAAACAAGTAAGCAAATAAATGAATAAATAAATGAAGGAATAAACAAACAAATAAATAAATAAATAAAATAAATAAATAAATAAATAAATTTTATATAACGATGCTTTAAATCGCAGAGGCTATTCAGTGTGAAATTCAACGTAACAGTTACCTGCTGCTTAGACCTAATAAGTTTATGGTCTAAAAATGGGATGGGATTGAGATGGAGTTGAAGTCATTGGTCGTTGTTACTACTCGTATGTTTATTAGTTTCGTGAGGTAAGGATTGGAGCAGGAAAAGACTTTGTATGTTTTCAAAGAAAGGGCTCAGTAAAGATGCGAATGTGGATAATTTAATTAAGTATTACACTGCTCTGTCGATTTAGTAGAAAGTCAATGTTCACCTACTCAGATATAAAACGCGAAGCTAGTTCCCTTCAATCGACAAGCAACATCTTTTGGTAAGGTAGAACAAGAAGGTCAAGGTATAGGCCTATTATGGATAGTAAAAAACGAGCATACGGGAATGGGAATTTAAGAGTTGTTAATTTATTATAAAAAGCGAATCTGATAAAACATTAATACGAATTAATTTTATTTCTTAGAATATAATTTATATTTCAAGAAAATGCAATAATGTATTAATATAAGAATAAATTAATGTATATATATAAACTAATAAATAAATAAGTAGAGAAAGAAAGGACTGAGTGAGTGAGTGAGTGAGTGAGGTTATTAATGAATGAATCAATCAATCAATAATGGATTAAAAAATAAAGAAAAAATTAAAATAAATAAATATTATCTCTCCAGCAATATCCTTAACATTCGTACCGTTTTCAAGGCGTTGAATAATATTACTTTGTCAGAAATACTCAGACTTGAAAGTGTTTGTGACGACATGATGCCTTACCGGTATGCGGGGGCTTGGATTCTCGTCAAAACAACAGACTATGTTGTACTGTTTTCTACGTTTCGTAGACTCAAACGCATTCTACTAAATCCACGGAACAGTGTACTTTATACAATAATTGAAGATTGGACATAAAAAAAGGCTGTAAGTGCCAAAGTAATCCTTTCCAAAATAGAATCTATGTTCCTGTTTGAATCCACTACGAAAAGAGGGTAAGTCCCATTGTAATTTTATTTAGAATCTCGCTTCTCCCATAGACCTGCAAAATGAGTGATATTACATTACTACTAGTTGCATTCACAGCCTTTTTTATGTCCAGTCTTCAATTATTTCACTTTTTGAGTAACGCGTGTAATTACAGAGGAAGAATGTATACTTCGACGATGTCCATTTTTTTCAGTGGATCGTTTGCTTACCGGTGCTAGTGAGCAATCCTAATCCCATCCAAGGCAACATGAAAGTATATGTGAATCCCTTGTCTATATACTTGATGCTGTTTATTACAACCTGAAAAACATTTGTGTGTAAATCACAATTCATTACAAATCTTCAGTTTTAGATTATCATTTCACATTTTAAAATATTATTTATAGGCCTACTATTTTCTTGACATTTTGTATACCGGCACTTGTGAATACTTAACACCGTTAGAGATAGGCTATCTATCTATCTATCTATCTATCTATCTATCTATCTATCTATCTATCTATCTATCTATCTATCTATCTATCTATCTATCTATCTATCTATCTATCTATCTATCTGTCTGTCTGTCTGTCTGTCTGTCTGTCTGTCTGTCTGTCTGTCTGTCTGTCTGTCTGTCTGTCTATTTATTTATTCCATCTGACAGGATTAAGGCCATAAGGCCTTCTCTTCCATCCTCTTCCATTCTTGTCTAAGTTTAGAGAGCATTGTACAACTTTACGAGAGAATGGATGCTGAAGAGCATCCATCTTTGTGGACCAGAAGAATATTTTGTTGGTAAATTTGGAAGATAGTACTATCATCATACAGAGTTATTCATAATATAAGTACTGGTTAGGAGTAATGTAGAATTTAGAAGTGTAAACAACACTAAAACGCTGTTACAATACTTTTCCTGAAAATACTTTATTTCAGAGTTATGCCGCAGCGAACATTTATGACCCAGTACATAATGCAGTTAAGTATGAACATCATGAGGGCAATCACAACTACGGGATTCACCATGTCCTTTGACACGATAAATGTGTGTCATTCCTAAGCCTCAGCAGTAAGTTTTAACTTAAGGTTCGTCCACAATGTTTATCATTCCCTCATAGTGTCGCTCGAGCGCAAAATCGTCCTTATTTAGATCTTTTATATAAAAAATAACTGTTTTTCCTTATCGCAAGTTCTTCAATTAAAATTTGTACGTGCTTCAATTTTGTTGTTATTTGTGAATAAATTTATTCATTCGTTCAAAATAATATATTGTTACATATTATCTTATATCTTATGAATTTCATGCAGATATCAGGTGTGGTCTTGCCTCAAAATATTCGAACAACCTTGTTCAATATGTGTACATATCTATTTTAAATCCAGCTTTGTACTGCGGTTATGGATAATATATTATGTTCATACGTTACCTCGATGTATTTCGGTTCTGTTAATATAACGAATAATTCTGGTCCCAACCAGACCCTAGTAATGGGCCCGTGTTCTGCCACTATTCTCTCCATATCGTTTAGATATGCTAATGACAAAAAGAACAAATAATTAACATCACTCAGTTATTCGTAATTGTAAACAATACAGTACAGGAAAAAGAGAAAACATGTACATATACTAACACTTTATTAAATTATATTTCCTTAACACACTACCTTCATTATAGGCTATTGGAAGGCTGATTTGATCAAATTGAAAAGCAAAATGTAACTTTTATTTTGTCCTTAAATTAAAATAGGTAATAGGAATCCATGTGCCTTGAATCCAAATTTGCAATTGAGTTCCTTTTAGGAGAAATCAAATTATTGCATTTTTTCCAAAATAATAAAATTGCTTTCATATTTTAACCCCCGCAATTTAAAAAACTTATAATTTTATAATTATTTTCTAGAAGATTTGCTTTTATAGCTCCACCCAGGAATCTCTCTATTACGGAACCAACAATAACCAGCAAGTACTCTGGATGACTATCTTTCTATATACTGTCTTTTAATTTGAGGTACGTATAAACCCAGATTAAATCTCTCCCCATGCTTGTTGCTCACGGTCTCAAGTTTCGATGAAAAAAAAAAATCCAAATTGGAGTGCACTATATGACTTCTTAAGACATATTTCAGTCCATAACTCCAAAAGTTGTTAATATATTTTCCACCACCTCGGTATAGTCATCCGATCTATAATTTCCAAGAAAATGTTAGCAAATATCTTTGAAAGCAAGCCATGACTCTTATTCTATTTGGATTATTTTTTCTTCAAACAAAGAGTCTCCCAATATCTGTATGGAATTTAGGACTAAAGAAAATGGCTCTTTGTTTTTCTTCACTCACCCATGTAATTTGTTTCTAGAACATTGAAATCTTTCGAAATCTTAATTTCCCCCGTAGGCCTCGGTAACGCAATTGGTATAGCGCTGGCCTTCTGTGATCGAGGTTGCTGGTTCGATCCCGGCCCAGGTAGATGGCATTTACGTGTGCTTAAATGCGACAGGCTCATGTCAGTAGATTTACTGGCATGTAAAAGAACTCCTGCGGGACAAAACTCCGGCACTCCGGCGACGCTGATATAACCTCGGCAGTTGCGAACGTCGTTAAATAAACCATAATTTTTTTCTCAGTTTTCCAACACATTTTTCCCCACAGATAAAGTTAACATTAACTATAGTTCCACAAAACCTCTACTTCCAATTCATACTTATTTCCAACTGTTTTTCTCAATTCTACATTTCCTGCTTCTTAGTTAGCATTGTTGCCAGTTTCCACGACTATATAATCAATATTCATACATGACTGAAGTCATAAATTCGTTGCTGAGCAAGCTTTGGAAGTGTAAAAGAACATAGCCTACATATAAGGTTGAAGTGATAAATTCTCGTGGCGGAGGAAGCATTCTGCACTTGTAAGGTTTCCTGTGTTACAGTCACTCTCAGATGAAAGAGAAAAGCATATTGGCAGCGTAAAAGAAAAGATGAGTGATCTGCTCGTGCTGTAACTATATGTAACGGAACTTGAATCGTGCCTTTGAAGGGTCGTACTGAGTCTGTAGACAAACAGCCATGCACCTAATGTGCAAGAGATAGAATCGGTTAAAGATGTTGCTATGTTAAATGGATCGCCGCAGAACATCCCGAAATGCCAACCGTCCCAACTCTACCAAAAGAATTAACAAAAGTGTTTCCACGGGTTTTAGCAGTTCTATCAGATCAGCAGAATGTAAGGAAAATTCTCGCTCGAGAGCGACTAAAGTATGTTCCAGCCAATACTTGAACGATCTAAGAATTGCATAAAATCCCACATTATAAATTCTGCATGTAACACTATTTTAGAACATGCTTCCTCCACCTACGACAAAATGTGTACACGTAGATTCAAGCTGAAGGATTTCAGCAACAATACATCGATTCTGAAAATCGAGAAATAAAAGCATTTTCCCAGATGATGTGTGCTCTAGCATTTGTATGTACTAATCCATGAAGTAGTGCAGCATATAATTACTTGGCTGGACATACCCCTGAAGCTTTTATGCCAGTTCTAGACTACTGTGAAGTCCATTATTTTCCGAGGATTAAGAGCTCGAAGTCGAAGCAGAGCTACCAATTCACGCTTCTCTCTCTAGTCCGTCGTACAGGGGTTAACAAAAACGAATAACTTATCAGAAAGTTTTCACAACAGATTGAAAGTGGTTACTGGGTGACATTATCCGAGTTTAATTCATTCCTGACGTAATTTGATAAGGAACAGACGGACACAGTGACCGTGTTAAATCAGTTGGGAATTTAGCAGAGAGTCAGAAAATCGCAACAGAGAAAGTACGAAATTGTCGAACATTGT